>NC_092501.1:104092400-104249900 GCF_047511675.1 Marmota flaviventris | reverse complement strand
GCTTTGATTACTTAACATTATAATGATACTGTTAACTAGAACAAACTGATTTAAGACAAAATGCAAGCAAACGTTAGAAGCTATATAGAGACAAGGTCAATGTACATGAAGGAATTTGAGAATAAACACTTGGGAATCTATTGGAATTTATTCACTGACCCTGAAACATCATCTTAACATAGCTACTAATATGGCATACCCTCTGCAGTGTCCCTTTATAGTTGAAAATATATTTCGGGCACTCTAAATGCCCACAAAAAAAATACACTACTATTTAGGTAGACCTAGTAAATGAATGCCGCAGTCTGGCTGGGCACAAAATCACGAGCCACACACACACCTTGTAGATTCAAACAGCAACTCTTTATTCCCAAACTCACACCGGCACTCTACAAACACGTTCTGGGCAAATCCACGTTCTGGGCAAAATCCACCCACTCCACTGGGCTCTGAATCCCAAATACCCTCTGAATCCCGCAAGAACTCAAGGGAACTCAAGGAGCGGGCGCGCCTGAGGCAGCAGGATACACCCTATTCCCAGCAGGGTACACCTTAAACCTGGAACCGCCCTAAACCCGGAACTCCCTAAATCCCCATTCGCCCTAAACCCGGATCCGCCCTGGTCCTTGAGCAAGGTCACCTTTCATGCAAAGTCACTGCAAAACCTGGGTCCACCATGGAGAGTCCTTCCTCTAAGCAACATGGAGTAGGCTGACAAAGAAATTATGATGCGTCATTCCTACTTGGCAATGGCTCTCAGCAAATGAATATAAATAAAAATAACTTCATATGTCAGAATGAAGTTTGTCTTAACAATTCATGTTAGCTTCAGTGATATGGTACTTCCAAAAAAATCTTGTTATTGCATAGTTTTGAGCTTGATTCCCCAAAACGTCAAATTGCTTCCCTTATGCCCTAGAGCACTGACCTAATAAAAATGTGATCACCATATAGGTAGAAATTTATTACTTTACTAGTGACTTTTTATGTGAACACATAGCACAGAAGAAACTAATTTGTGTATTAGGGAGGGAAATTAATTAGCATAGAACAAAGACTAAATGACATTTACTATTAGAAGTGAAATACAGCATTTGAATTTGCCGATCTGTTTGAAAGAATGGTATTAATAATTTTATCCAATCTAAATCCTAAATATTTATTTTCTAATTTTTATAAATATACTTCAAAGCAAATTTTATAAATTCTAAACTTGTGAGGAAAAAAAAATGTACAACATAAATGAATTTGAAAACAAATATACAAAGTGTATTGTGAACCCTCTTCCTCCCACCCTACTCCCAACAGAAAAGGAACTAACAAAAAGAGAAAGTTCCTAGCTCAGGGACAGGAAAGTATTTCTCAATTGAAAAATGTACAGATTTCATGAATGTCTGAAAAACATAAAATTCTGCTACAGCGTACACTGAAATAAAATAAGAAACATTTGAGCATATTTGTTTCTAATATTATATGTCTATAAAAATAATTAATGTAAACATCTAGATATCTTGTGCAATTTGTGCATTTTATGTTGACTGGCTAACTCAGAAATTGATAATTTTTTCCCAGTTATATCATAAATTATTATATGAACACTTCATTATTCTTTGAAAATCACTAGTCAGGATCATTTAACTTTTATTTTTATTTTTTATTTTTTATTAGTTCAAAACATTACATAGTTCTTGACATATCATATTTCATACATTTGATTCAAGTTAAATGCACTCTGTTTTAGATTCTATAGTATCAGACTTATAATTTTAATTTATTTTTAATTATCTCAAGGGCATATTCATTTATTGTAAATAATTTGATATAGGTCCATTTGCAATTACTATTGGCATCAGGTCAATATTGGTATCAGAGCCATTTTATGTCTGGAGCCAATTTTTTCTAGGGACTTCTAAGTTTCTATTTAGGAGCCATTTTATCTAGGGACTCTTAAGTTTTGATTCAGGAGACATTTTATTCAGGGAGTCCTTTCAGTCACTACATTTGTTTATTTTCTTTCTACAAATATCTAGTCATCAGCACCTGGGAACTAAAAAGAAAAAAATAACTTGTGGTTTGATGTAAGGACCATTTTAAAGTTTCATTTTCAAGTACTTGGGCAATCAGTTCTTAAACTCAAAATAGAAAATATCTCCTCTGATTCTAGCATATAAACACAGAAATTTTCTAACTGCTGCATTTTTGTGAAAATATTTATTAAATGTCCAATATCAACTCTTGTTTATATTTACCTTTTGATTTTTTTAAAATAATCATGGTAAATGAGGATTCCTCTGTTACTTCACATTTCAAAATTCTGCTGCCCCTCCTTAACTTTGGGGTAATGCACAGTTGGCTTCCAACCTCAGCCATCTCTCCCCTCTTTTCTCAGTGCACACACAGAATTGTCAGAACATTCTATTATTTTTCCCTTAAAATTGAAACCACTTTTATATGTTCCTTTTCAATCTTACTGTCATAAGCCTATGATAATATTGTTTTATAATCAGACTCCTGGTTTGTTTATTTTATTTTTTTGGATTTGTCTACTTTTTGACATCAATTTAATTTTTATATACCAAAAAACATACAATGGGTGCTTTGGTCTTTAGATTTGGTTAGTAACTCCTCATGCACTAGTAAATAATAAAGTGTGAGAAATTTGACTATTCCTTTGTAGGATGCCATAATCCAAAGTATTCTGAAAGTGTTATTTTCACATACCCAAACACAAACTTGCTTTTAGCTAGGCTTCTGATTTGCTCCTTCAAATATCATACTTTTTCATGCTTGTGCTTTTGTTTATATATACTTTTTCTTGGATGAACATATTTTTCTCTTCTTCTGTTTACCTTCTCAAACTACAAGTCCTATATAAACTAGGTTTTCATGATTATTTCTGGGTAAAGAGATGATTCTTTTCTTTCTACATTTTTATACTCCTTTTTGTTTTAGCTACCTATACAAATGACTTACATGTTAAGGATATTTGAATTCCCAAGTCAGAGACAAAACTTTATATTCACACAGTACTTTTGGCATCATTAATGTCCTCAATTATTCACACCTATCTACACCCAAGCTTTTAACTGTGCCCTTTTTCACTGACTTGAACATGTATCTTGCTTTGATAAATATAGTAGAACACAGTGTTGGACTCTTGCTCTTTCCATCTTATTGGAATGATGAAGGAGTGTTATGGTTTAGATATTAGGTGTCCCCCAAAAGCTCATGTGTGAGACAATGCAAGAAAGTTTAGAGATGAAATGATTGGGGTATAAGAATTTTATCCTAATCTGTGCGTTAATTCCTGATAAGGATTAATTTCCTGGTAACTACAGGCAATTGTGGTAGGAGCTCAGAAGACCAGAATGCCATATCTGACTGGAATAAAGAGTGGGTTCAAGAAGTTTCAGAATAGGAGGACCCTAGTGATAATTGGACTAGAGGTCATTCTTGTTACATTCAGTTAAGAAGTTGTCTACATTTTGACCATGACATGACACTTTATGTGAGGCTCAATTTAAAGGTGACTGGCTAATTAATCTGGCAGAGAAAATTTAAAGATAGCATAGCCTTTGGCCTTGGGTATTGCTGGTGGTTTTTAGCTAAGTTTATTGTGATAATCAGGAGCAAAAATCAAACAGAAAGATTTGAAAAACTTGCAGTTTGGCCAGAAAACCTTGAGTAAAACTGGGACTAAGAAATGTGTGGTTGTGAAGCCAGAATTTAAAAACAAAACAAAACAAAACAAAAAAACAGGTAGTCAGCCTAAATAGATAAATCAGGCCAGAATGAAGAAAACAGACCACACTGGTTTGGGTCCAAAGGTTGAAAACTATGCCCAGGAGATTAAAATATTAATGTCCCCCAAGCCTGGCCTATACTGTCCATGCTAAAATATTGTTAATAAAGCAATCCCTAAGCAGGCAGGGAACTGCTAATTAACCTTCCTGGGCCACCTTCCTGCCCAGGATCACTCCTTCCTGGCCCCTCCAGCCCACCCGTTTCCCATCTTTTGGCCATCCCACTGAGTGGGCATAGTACTCTCAGGAAGAAGAGAGATAAGGGAAAGAGAGCAGGAAAACAAAGGAAGCCTAGCACATATAAAAAAGGCAGAACACTCTCATGGTGTCAATTGTTAAAGACATTAAAGCCACTAAAGAAACACTGAATACTTTGCCCAAAGACAATAGGAAAGAGGGCTGGCTTCGGACAAGACCACAGGCTCAAAGGTATAAAGTAAAAATTCCTTTGAGAAAAGAATAGTGGAACACCCTCCTTGCACAGAATGACTGAGGAAGGTGTTTCACCATGCTAAGCCACCCAGGCACTCACAGGCTGCTGCAGCTATGTCCTTAGAGGTTTAACTGCTGCTTGAGATAGTGGCAGTCCATGACATCAATCACATGGTGCTGGGTCTGCAGTATTGCAGAATGCTGGAGTTAGGGGGTTGTACAGGCTTCCACCAAGATTTCAAAGCAAGACTGGCGGGGGGGGGGGGGGGGGGGCAGGCAAAGTGCAGTAGGATTGGAGTTGCTGCAAGACTGAGAGGGTGATGTGTGAAAAAATGAGAAGGAAGCAGAAGTTACAGTGGAGACTCCCCCTCCTTACTCCCAATAAGAAATGCTAGTGGACCATCTACCAAGGAAAACTGCAGTAATCAAGCAGAGAGAAGCCAAAGGAAAGACCACACGGGCTGAAACAAGCAAAGTCACATGGGCACAGCTATACAAGTTCTTTGGAGAGAACAACACAATGCCATGTGTCCCACAGCTGGAGGTGAAGCTACAGGACATGTTTATCCAGCTGAACTTGGGTCTTGCTATGTCCCTATTTTTTCACATGGAAATGTTTACTCTGTGCCTGTATATATTAGATATATGTAACTTGGTTTTGATTTTTAGAGGAGCTCATGCTGAAATTTTGCCTTAAGTTTCGGAGAAGACTTTGGACCTGGGCTTTTAGGCAATGTTTGCACTGTTAAGACTATGGGGATTCTTGGAAATGAATAAAATGTATTTTGCACTGTAAGATGGGCATGATCTTTTGGGGGCCAGGGATAGAGTGTTATGGTTCGGATATAAGATGTCCCCCAAAACTCATGTGTGAGACAATGCAAGAAAGTTTAGAGATAAAATTATCGGGTCATAAGAGGTTTAACATAATCCATGCATTAATCCTCTGATAGGGTTTAACTTGGTGGTAACTGTAGGCAGGTAGGGTTTGATTGGAGGTGGGTCCCTGGGGACATGCTTTTGAATGGTATATTTTGTCCTTGTTGGACAGAGTAGCTCGCACTCCCGCCCCCTCCTGTTGTAATTTCCTGAGTTGCTCTGTCTGCCACACTTTTCTGCTATGATGTTCTTTCTCACCCTACACCCTACACCCTGAGGAATGGAGCCATTTGTCTATGGACAGGAGCCTGAAATAAACTTTTCTTCCCTTAATTGCTCTTTGCAGATTTTTGGTCACAGCAACACACACACACACACACACACACACACACACACACCTGACAAGTAGCTCTGCCCTATAGCTGGCCTACTCCAAACTTTCAACTAGAAAATAGAGTATCCCCAGACGAGTGAACCCTGTCCAAAACCATGATATGCCATCTTAAATTACTGATTTGCAAGCATGTGAGTCAAATTATTTGCTCATTGTTTTGAGATACTGAATGTTCACAGTTTGTTACACAGAATTATTATGCAATTAGGGAACTGATGCACTATCCCTGGAACCCAAACACAGAATCACAGTTCTTTGCACACAAATTTCAATGAGGTTTGGATGGATATATTCTAGACTATGATTAAAGAAGACTTTCAGCACACTCATAAACCAGTTTGAAATAAGAAGCAAATGGAACATTCTTTGAATAACTGTAAAAGGTCAAATAATTTGCCCTATAATTTCATGTTTGGTTCAACTTGTTCTTTGTCTTTTGTCACAGCTGTATAAGGTAGTTGTAAATAAACATACCATGCAGGTGATCAAACTGAGGTGAGAATGTAACTTAGAGAATGCTCAAACTTAGAGAAAGAATGTAACTCATCTATGTGATATGCATAGTTTAAACAGAGCTTGAATTATACAATCTGATAGGGAAATTTACTGCATCAGAATGATGACGCAAGCTCTTACAAGAGGGAATATTTAATAATCAAATTTGTAGTAATCTTTAAAACTAATTTTCAGATACTTTGTACTGGCATTTTCTTTGGATTGAAATTCAACAACATGCAAGTAAAGTAAGCCTACTTGTTAAGAGTTTTAAAGCTTTTATTTATCCCTTTTATCTTGCCTCTTAAATTTTTCCATTATTTAATTAATGTTTTTAACCAAACACTTACTGTATGCCCTGCAGTATACTAGGCACTAGGTGTGTGTCTGTAAACAACACAGATATAGGTCCATATGGGCTTGTGTGCCAATAGTAGGCATATATTTAGTGATATTACATGTTTGAAGTCAGCCATGTGGTAATACTTAGCTCACAGTAATTGGAAAATATTTCACTTTTTCTATTTATTCTTCCTTCTCTTCACTCTTTCAGCTGAGAAAATGGTTATTAAGTGTTTACCATTGTACATTTAGTGTCCTTTGGCTCATATTAGAGAAGAAAATTTGTCCACATATCACATTCAAAAGCCCACACATAATCAATATAAAGAAAGAAATTTATCTAAATCTAAAACATTTCAGATGAGGAAAAAGCAAAGCAAATTATAAAATACTTATGAAAACAAATAATTAAGAGCATATTTATAATAAAAAGGAACAGAAAAAATGAGGGACAAAAATATGTAGTGGCAAATAAGATATTCAGGCAAATATCAAACTAAAGGTACATTAAAACACAAAGTTATATGAGAAATTTACAATTATTTCATATTGATAAATAAAAAAAATTACTACTTATGTATGGAGCTATAGGGTAGTATGTATGCTATTATACTATGTATACTATGTATACAGAGTATACTATCTATACAATGTGATATACACAAACTATAGATACAATGTATACATATTCATTTCTTATATGTATAATTGACTATTTATAATGGAGTTGAGAACCATTGTTTAATTTATGAGGGATATGCTCCCAAAAAGGCAAGAAGGAGGGTGACTTGATCAAATTTGCTCATAAGCTTTCTTATGAAAGATGCCCCAGAAAAGACATAAATGGGAAAGAAAATGCTGTCTCCTGGTCTGTTTTGCTGCCTACATACAATCAATTTGGAGTCTAAGGGTTTAGGGACCATCAATCCCTATACAATCTAACTGTGAAAGCATAAAGTTGAGATGTTTTGTAACCAGTACAGTTCTCTGCCGCAGTCTGGCTGGGCACAAATGCCGCAGTCTGGCTGGGCACACAATCACGAGCCACCACACAGCTTGTAGATTCAAACAGCAACTCTTTATTCCCGAACTCACACCAGTCGTCTACAATCACGTTCTGGGGAAATCCATGTTCTCTGCCCAAATCCACCTCCACTGGGCTTCTGTCTCCCAAAAAATACTGTCTAAATCCCGTGAGAACTCAAGGGGAACTCAGGCAGCAGGATACGCCCTATTCCCAGCAGGAATAATCTTAAACCTTAAACCTGGAACCTAAACCGGGAACGCCCTAATCCGCCTTGGTCCTTGAACAAGGTCACCTACATTCAATGTCACTGCAACATGGGGTACGCTGGCAAGGAAATTGTCATACCTACTTGGCTAATGGCTCCCAGCAGTTCTCATATTTATAAGTGATATGATGACAAGCCACTGAAAGACATCATATGAAAATCAAGGCCAGAGTTCTTTTACATATCTGTAGATAATTTTACTTGTAACTTCCAATTATTGGTGTCCTTACAATCACTTGTGAAGCTTGATGCCAGGTCAGATCTATGTCTACATGTCTATGTGAGCTTATGTCTGTGTGAGTCAGATTTGACACTCTGATCACGTTTGCTCATATGGAAAAATGAAGTACATAGTGTTCCAGATAAATGGAAAAAATAATGAACTAGTCAATAATACTTATCCATGTGGATTAAGTAAATTTGGAATTTTGTTTCAAGCCAAGGGAAAAATAAACTCCATGTGGATTACAAAACCAAAGTGTAAAGTTAGCCTATTAAATTTTTGTCCAAAAGAGATTTTCTTGATGACTTCAGTATAGAAAGAAATTCTTAAAAATAGATATTAAAAGTATAAACCAAAAAAAAAAAAAAAAGATGAATGTAGTACGGGGCATGTAGCTAGATGAAAACTGTTTTCCAGACATGTACAAGACCCTGTTTTGGGCCCCAGCACTCTGAAAAAAGAAAAGATAAATCTGACTACTTTGAAATTAACAACATGCAAAAATAAAATAAAATAATCAAAGGACAAATATTTACAATGCACAAATTAAAAGATAGGTATCTGAATTTATAAAGAACTCACAATTTAAATAATATTGACATTTTAATGGAAAAACTGAGTAAAGTACATAAATTGGCAATGGAAAAGAAATAAAATCCAAAATAGATAAGCAATTAAACAAACATTAGAAAAAGGTCAGCCTTACAGTAATTAGGAGGTATGAGTTAAAGCTGTAGCAAAAATACTATTTTACTTAATCAAGTTGAGAAAATCTTAAGCCTGACAGTGCCATAATAAATGAAGTAGTATAAAACTGAGTTGTTGTAGGTATAAGATGACTTGAAAAGCAAACTGGAAAAGTTACTTAGGTATAAATAATAAAGTTTAGAATTTGTGTAGTATAAGAGTTAATAATTACAAGTTTAAAATATCCAAGAAACTTCTATATATGAAGAAATTTAAGTTTGTACTTTGGAACATTGCACTTAATATCAAAGTGTGGAATATCATAAATGTCTACAAGTAAAAAAAATTGATTTATAGTCTTTGGTATATTTATAAAATGAAATATGATATGGAAAATGAAAGTGAATGACTAATGAATGCTCTTTACACCAAAATAATTTGATTCCCCCCCCTCTTTTTTTTGAAAATTAAAGTTTTGGTATGATACATCTCTATGCTACTATTTGAGACACTTCTATATGGGACACTTCAATATGTTGTTAAAGTACAAAAATCTCCAAGGAGTATATAAATATAAATTTCAGAATCAAGACTATGTCTGAGGAAGGTAGAAGGTGAATAGAATTGAGAGTTTCACAGAAAACTCTACTGAAAATATAGTTCCTTTTTAAACTGCATGTTTTATATTTGAAAGATTCATTACCCTTATTTTCTGTACTTTTTATATGGCTTAAATAGTTTATATATCTTAAATCATAATAAAACATACAAATAAAGAAGATACAATTAAAAGTTCACATTGATACTGAAATTGTTGGGTGGTTGATATCTCTGCTAAAAAACAAGTTTGTAATCATCAAGAGACTATGGAAGTAAAGATTTTGGCAAAGGTATGAATCCTCTGGAAAGAATAAAAATACATGAAGCTGGGCATGGCTATAATCCCAGCAGCTGGAGATGCCAAGGCAGGAGGATGGTGAGTTCAAAGCTAGCTTCAGCAAAAAGTGAGGTGTTAAGCACCTCAGTGAGACCCCATCTCTAAATAAAATACAAAATAGGGTTGCAGATGTGGCTCAGAGGTAGAGTGCCCCTGAGTTCAACCCCTCAGTCTTCCCCCACAAAAAATGAGACAAGTATCTTCACACACAAAAAGGACACAAGCAGAGAGCTTATCTGTTTCTGAGAACTGCACTTAAAAATACTTTTTTCCCCAGAGAATTTTTAACTCGGTCCTATGGTTTAGGTAAATTCAGCATATGAAATTTGAAATCTTCCAGGAAACTGGAGGAAGCCACATAGGCCCCATAGATAATGTAAAGTGATGTTCTTCTACATAGGCAGTACTAAAATGGCACACAAAATCCAAATTATGAAACCCTAGAGAAGACAACCAACCACTATGGGGAAACAAGGTGTTTTAAAACTTTCTCATAGAAATAATGGAAACAACATTTACAAACTGCCATGACATACGACTAAATCAGTCAGAGTCTCTCCAGGTGAATTGGGCTGGCACTAAATAATCACACAGACACAGAAAGTACTTTTTTCATGGGGTTCAGTGATGGCTCCTTTGCCCCAGCTCCCACAAGGGAGGCAAGAGAGGCAGGCAGAAGACAAAGCATGCCTGAAACTTATTGGGGGGAAAGACATTTGAGAAAGTTCAACCCAAATAAGGTGAGGGATTGGGTTTCAGGGAGTTGCTTGGTGATGTCTTGCAGTCAGCAGATTGACTAACATCTTGGAAAGCCACATCCATCTCAGGTGCTGTGTGGGGTCAAAGGCAGAGGCAGTAAAAAGAACACATACACCACACAGCCCAGTCAGAGCAGCAACATCAGTCCAGTCCCCTTATGTGCTCAAATGTGCATAGCTCACACACAGCCCATGGCTGGCTCACGACAAGAAACTATTTAGAATTTAGAAAACAAAATAGATAAATACACACACATATGTATACATACATGTGTGTGTGTGCATGCGTCATGGTAAGAAACTAAAAGGATACCATACTTACTTACAGCCCTGATAAATATTTAGAAAGAATGCTTGGCACAGAGTTATATTTAAATTAACAATGAAAAAATGAACACAGGAATTAATAAATCATTCCCTATATATTTACTTCAAAAGATAGCTGAGCAAGGTATATAAGTACAAGATTTACTGTACCATAAAGGACATTTTAAATGCTTACACTTAAGAGTCAGGTTAAAGAATGAGAACACAGAAAGAAGACTTGGATGAGGACTGAGGAAGAAACTCAGAGAATGATATATTATTATGGATTCCTTTTTCCAGACAATAATTATAACAAATTACATGTCACACTGCCTTTTTCCACGAACTACCCATTTTACTCCATTCACCTATCCCCTGAACACACATGCTTTTATAGCTGAAGGAAGGCCTTCTGATTCATCCCCCATGATCACTAATGTGGCAAATCCTGCTCTTCCTATGGCATTATACATGTGCAACTACAAGTTACCTATCACACAAGGAAGGAGTGGCTGTTTTCCCCAGACCTAAGTGCAGAACCAACACAATAGGAATGAAAACATGTAAAATCCGCCATCTTATATCTTTCTACCCTGTCTATAATCTTACCAGTGGAAAGGGTGTTTCTTCCTAGTTGAACAAATTAAATACATGAACAACAATTGCTGAGTGCCTCTATGGTGTGTGTATGGACCTGCCAGATTACTGCCATAAGTGTAATAAGCAACAGGAATTCTGTGTTCATGAGTTTTCACTCATATTCACAAGTGACTTGCTCCTCAAGTTCAGTTGGGAGATCCCTGAGCATTTACTTTTGTTAACAGAGCAGATAAGACAGATATTCTACCAAACTACTTGAAACTTTGAAAAAACACTCCAAAAGATGGCCTTGAGATTCCGTGGTTTTGTATAAATTTATCTCAGTTCAAATACTGAATAAGTTTCTAGTGAATCTTCTTTTAGACATTCAAAAAGAAGGAAGGCAGAAATTCAAAATTTGTCTTTCTCTACCTCCCTCCACTTTCTTCCTTCCTCTCTCCTTCCTTTCTTAGATAGATAGTAGTCTATGGTGTTTTGTTAAAGCTGCCCAAATTTATATAATTGTTTCTGATTCAGATACAGGTATCACCATCAATTTATTGAGCTGCCTACCTTTTAAGTCAGAAAGTTAACCTTCAAACTTGAAGAAAATGTTGCCTTTTCTGACTAAGCACGAAAAGTGTTACAAACCACATTTTTTTCAAAGACTTTGAGGCACAGTGAAAGTAAAATTGAGAAGAGAATATGGAAAAGGATTTTCTTGTATATGATTAATGGAGCACAAAGGAGAAAGGGATGTGAAGTTGATTAACTGAAAGAATGCCAAGTGAGGTTAAAAAAGCCATCTTTTTTTCTTCTTCAAAGTACTCAACATCCACTCACAATAATCAAAGACTAATGTAGAAATTTTAGCAAAAAGTTTTGGTATGAATTCATTGTTTAATGTACAAAATGTTTTCAGACAGGATTACTGGGACATGAAAACATTGACCAAGACTACAATTGTCTTAAAATTTACAGTTGAGTAGCAAGGATGGGAGAGTTTAAAAATGCCTCCAGAACTATCTGAAGAGCACAGAAAGCTATAAGAGCACACAGATATTCCTTCTGTCTGGGGTTAATAGAAAAACTTATCAGGTGATGTATAAATCCATGATCAGCCTCCAATTGTGGATAACAGTTATTGGAAAATTAGAAGTAATGGGCATGGAGACCAAAAAGTGAAACAATGGTGGCACATTTGAAGAATGCTTGGCAGTAACAGAGACTTTAAAACAGAAACAGACTCTGATGAGGGAAGTGGAGAGTTATTTTAGATGCCTCAATTGTTGTTGAATAAGTTGAAACTTACTCTTCTGTCAAGGAGGAATTGCCTTCTTGTTTGTATGGTAGAAACTGAGGACTGTCTTTCCTTACCAAATTCCTCTTCTTCCTTTAGCAACAGAAATTCTGAAATTTGGCTACCCAGAGTAAAAACTATATTTCCTAATGTTCCATGAAGCTGAGTGCCATGATATGGCGAAGTTACTGATAATAGAAAGGTATAAATTGTAACTTCCAGGAAGTATCTTCCAAGAAAGGGGCCCTGCCTTTCTCTGCCCTTCCAGAGAAAGCACGTGGGCCAGAAACCTGTATGAGGGTAATCCCATCTTGCCCTCAAGAAGAATGTCACATCCATGACCTAGAGGTAGTCTGGTTCTCGGAAACATTATAGAACAGAGCTCTGAACTGCATTAGCCACCATGGTGTTGAATTTATGTCATTTCAAGTGAAACTACTCCTGAGGCAGACTGTTGTTTGGTTGTCTGTTTTAAAAGCTAAACCGGAGAATGAGATAGGATTTTGTGTGCAAATCAGATTGGATAGTGACATTTGTAAAAACACAGGTGATATACAATAAGGATCCAAAATAAGGCCAGTGAAAACTACAAACATGCTTGAGCGAATGCCATGGTACATGCCTGTAATCCCAACAGTTTGACAGGCTGAGGGAGGAGGATTGCAAGTTTGAGACCAGCCTCAGCAACTTAGTGAGGCCCTGAGCAACTTGGCAAGACTCAGTATCAAAATAAAAATAAACAGAACTAGGGCTATAGCTCAGTGGTAAACTGCCCCTGGATTCAAACCCCAGTACTAAAAAAGAAAAGAACATGCTTTAGAAATAAGATGATTTTTGAGTCTTGGGGACTAGAATAATATTAAATTCTATAAGTCTGAGAAAAGAGTATGTGTGTCTGTCTATCTGAACTGATTAGGATGGTAATGGTGTTACAACAATTGTATTTATTATAATTCTTGGAGAAATCAGCTGATTAAAAAATGGGTTTAAAAAATAGGTCTAACTTATACTTTGAAAAGTTTACCAATGTCCACACTATTAGCAGGGAGAGTAGCAGAGGTATTTGAGCTCTTGGATCTATGTTTCATTGCCTAAATAATTCTGTAGTATACAGAATTTTCTTTCTTTAAGAATAAAGCAGGCTCCAAAGCAGTTTACCAGAAGGCTTTCTCTAAATTAGGGTTTTTCAAGCACAGCACCTGGACACATTTTTTTGGGGGGGTTGTCCTTTACTCTGAGGGTATTTTTCAATATCCATCACCTGCATACACTAGGTGCCTGATGCCCTTCCTTTCCCTGACACCATAGTTGTAGCAAGTATCTCCAGACATCACTAATTGTGCATTGAAGAGCAAAACTGTCTCCTGGTTCAGAACCACTGGTTAGTAAATATAGTATGAAGAGAATTTAAACATTTTTATTATATATTAACAAGTTATATTATGTTGTGATATTTATGGAGTATAATGAGATGTTATGTATCCAAATGAAATTATTAAATCAAGCTAATTAACATATTCATCCCCTCAAATACATTTTTATGGTGATCAAAAATTCTAAAAATTAGCAAGTTTTTACTCTGTTTAGTTTGGTTCTTTTGTGATATATATATATATATATATATATATATATATATATATATATATATACATATATGTATTTTTTTTCCTTTTGCCTTGATCCTGTAATGTAATATGATTTTTAAACTCTACCAAGATACCCATTTATGAATATAAATAACAATCTGACACTTTTTCTCTATCTGCATTATAATCACATTACTGATAATGTATATAAAGCCTGCAATATGTCCTTAATAGGAATAATTATAATCTCCATTTATATTTAATTTATAATAAAAGAAAATTAGACCATTTTGTTTTATATTGATTTTGTTTTTGTTTTTGTCTTACTCATTTGTAGTGAAGTTTTTGAGGTTATTAGTTTTCCATTTAAGATGGGCCTTTTTCTGACTATGAAGTTACCTGCTGTCTGGTTTTAGTGAGCTCCTATTGAAGAGAAGTATAGTTATTTGAAATCTTTTCCACCCACTTCTACACAGCCTCATACACACATGGGCTTCCTCATTAACATCAGCTACAGGGATGGCAAGTGGTGTCATTCTGCTTTCCATCTCTTACCAATAACATTCACCACTATTTCATGATACATTGTTCTTTTTTATAACCATTTTTCATACTAAAAGATAATTCTGTAGGTTCAAAGCAATATTAAAATTGTGAATCTCACACCAAAGCTGTGTTCAGGGGCCCAACTGTGCTCTCCCTTGAGTCTTACTTTGAGTCAAAACTGAGAATTATCTATATTATATGTTTATAAATTACTCTATCTCCTCTGCTCAGAATAATTATTGTTTTCTTCCATTGTAGCTGAAGCTAATATACGGAACACACCCAACTAGAAAATTATACACAAGTGTCTGGATTTCTCTAGAGAATTTTGAGAGTGTCTTGCACTGCCAAATTTCAAAGAGTCTCTACTGTTACTATCTTACTTTACACTGACAATACCAAAAACAATGTCTGCAGTCTTGCAGTTGCTATAGAGAGATCTTCAGCAATGTTTCAAAAGAGTTTATGGTCAGTCATTGAAATATATTTTCTCCCACATAGGTATGCATGAAATTCTATTATACCGAGTGTTCTATTACAGAATTTCCTCAAGAAAAACAAAATATTCATCTTTTCCTCTTGGGGTAGAAAATGCTTGCACACGAGGTTATTCACTGCCAGCAGAGCACCTAATCAAGTGAGCTGCCTTGTTTGGCAACTTCTTCTTAACATGTATGTCTGTGTAAATTTCTTCCCAGATAATCTCTTCCAGACAATGTTGCAGCACAGAGAATCACAATGTGCTAACAACTGGGCAGGTGTTCTCATGACCTTTCCAGTGCCATGCAGATTTCCCTATAGTGACAATTGCATTCTGGCAGCAGTTAAAGCTAGATTCAGTTATGCAACAAGGCAGAGTTCAGCGGTCATTTATGAATTTTACATACAAATTCATGCACAAGAATAGTTCCAAGAGTGGAGGGAAAAAAAGTGGACATTTTAATTCAGAACTAGTGTTTCAGTACCTGTCTAAAAGAATCTATTTAAAGAAAATAAAATCTCATTTGCCTTGCTCTTGCCCATTTGTTTTCTTTTATAACAAACAGATTTTGTTTTTGAACTTCAGATTCTTTTAGCAGAAATTCCACTCCAGCTAACTTCTGAATGATTTAAAGAAAAATTCAGACAAGCTTTAACATTTCTTGTGTATATAACATTTTTAAAAGCTTAATTGCATCAATAATTTAGATGAAGACAACCTATAGTAATACAAATGGCTGGGGGAAGCAAAGATAAAATGAATATCTTAAAAAAGATTTCCCAAAACAATACAGAACATGTAGATAAACTGAAATTTCAGATAAACAACAGATTTAAATTTGTAGTAAAAATATATCACACATATTGCATGAAGCATACTTATACTTAAATAATTTTTATCATAAATTGAAATTAAACCAGATATCTCATAATTTATTTTTCTGCTAAATTTGACAACTCTACTTAATGAAGGCAAAGGAGAGATATATCTCAAAATCTTGCCAACCTGATTGCCAGTGTCACTGTATTTAAATATGGAAAGTTACTTGCCTATGTCTTCCCAGCTCCATAATATAAAATATTTAGAACAAATAAAAGAAGATGCTTCACTCAGCAGGCAGTCACCTTGCGAAATTCACTGTCACCATAGGTCACTGGGCTGGATAATTTTATGACCAATAATAACATTTGTCTGAATGCATGCTGAGAAAAGGTAATCAAATCTCACACTTTAGGGAATAAGTTGCTCAATGCAGAAATTGGGAGGGAATGACTTCCTGCACAATTGGCTGGGGGTATTATAAGGATTACAGTCATTGTCAAAGAGGCTGAAAAATCAATGCATGTGGTACTGAAACAGAATTCCAAATTTAATGATGCTAGTGAAGATGATCATGATGATAAGAATAATGATGCATAGGTATTTTTGTGGGTTAATTTGGTTAATGTGAGATTTTTTTATATAATACAAACAATATGAATTTATGGGGCACATTTTTCCTTTAGGGGCCAGGAATAAGGGATAGAAAGAATTTGAGACTGTTCCCTAGCCCTCCTGTCTTGCACATGATTGTTGCCATTTTTAATTAGCTCCATCTCTACACAAGTTATCTTGGTTTTACAGTATCAGGTGGGAAAAGACCAGTCATATAAAGAAAATTATTTCACAAAATTATGAAAAAGAAAAGATTGCCTGTTACTTCTAGGTATCAGGTCCAACTTTTTCTTTCCTTGTGAATCTAGAATTGTCATGCCTTCCTGGGATTTTTGTTCACAAGAAAATGCTGTGATACAGAAATCATTCTAAAGTGAAATCAACTCCAATGAATGGAGTCCTGCAGGGGATGCATTAGATAGCAGGAGGAATAGGAGGATTTATCCAAAAGCACAATGCCTTAGGGTAGAATTTCTAGAGCAGCTGGGGAAATTGCTGTCTTTCAGTTCTTTGTTTATATAAGATTGTCTATTTCAACTGTTTACATGTTATTATTAGTACATTTTGATAACTTAACCATCTCTATTCAGGGTTTGATTATGTTGCATGTCATAGATAAGTCAAACTAGGCAAAAGCAATTGTTGACTTTTGATTTTGATTTTGCTCTCAATTAATATTTACCTCTGAATTATAATTCATTATCAATATATACTTTAAATCAGAAGGCAGTTTTCACAGAACCAATTACTGAGTTTAAAAGAAAAAATCTTTAGGGAAAATAGCAATTAGTAAGTTTAATATACACGTTTTCCAAATTCTCATAGATGAATATAATCTATAAAAAGTAAGTCAAAGAAAAAAAGGAAAAGCATGCATGTGTTGCAAATGAATAGAATGATCCCTGTAGACATAATCAAGCAATTATTGAACCATTAAAATAATGTAATCATTATATATATTTTTTGCTATACAATATACCAACTTATTTTTATATCAGACTATTTATTGTAAATAAGCTAAAATGAAAAATGTTCCATAACTAAAAGGTAAAACAGATAACTGTTTAGTTATAAGAAAGAAAATAATTTCTTATTTCCAACATGAAACTTTACCATTTATATATATAGACATATCATTCACATATATATGAACAAATGATACACACCCACATACATATATATACTGTGATATACATTATATATATATATATATATATATATATATATATATATATATATATATATATAATCTCACAGTTAAATATCTCAATGACTCCTTTAAGTATTTATTATTGAAACAGATAAGTATTTGCATTAAAGATTTAAAAAATGACCATTCTTGTTTGCACTTCACCAAACATTAAGTGTACACATGCAAGTTGATAAGAGCAGTAGTTTTAGCAAATTTTACTGACCTGATTATTTTTCTTTATGCTTTGGTGTTGTACTTGTAATTGCTGAATTCAATATATCTACTGAAATTCTCAGTATAGTTTCTTAGCCATTAAATCAATTATCTTTATATATCTCATTTGCCAATACTTAAATATACAGGACATTTTGTTTACTGATTTATTTCTCTGGAGGTAACCATCTCTTTTATACATATTAGAGTTATTTCTTATTTTCCTATTTTAGATGAATTATTTCGAGACAATTCAGATGTTTTGAATCACAAAACCAAAAAATGCTTAAAATATTTAGTTATCTGTTTTAGGAACAGAAATAGCTTCTTAATTTTAACTGTTTGCATAGTAATAATCAATATTAAATAGGAAATGAATGAGTATAATAAGCCAGCAGATTTTCAGAAATGTATTTTATTATTAACACATTAAATAAAATGGATTCCTTTTAAAATGCAGTTTTCGGTTAAAAAACATGCTACATTTACATTAAGTAAATGCATAAAAACTAACATTCTTTAAATATATGTCAGATTGTATCAAATAAATTCAATTCAAAATCTTATATTTTTTTTTTCTTTTTCATTCCCCTTAGGTTATAGTTAGTGAAATCTTTTCTTTCATCTTGCTTGAAAAACTGGAGGCAACTTGGGTTTGGCCTTCAAAGGCTGTATAATTTTTCACTGAAGTAAACAAGCCTAATTTTAGAAGCATATATTGTGGTAATTAAAGTGCTCCATATGTAGCTATATTATAAAATATCTAGAGAGAGTGGATTTTGTTTAGTGTCTACGAGTACTTCATTTTATAGTTATTTCCCAACCAACACACACAAACATACTTCAACCTTATGGCTGGTAACAGTATATTGCCATCTGTGTGTTTGTACTGTGGGCAGAACATACTATGAAAATGTAGTAAAAATATACAACAAAAAAGAAAACTGAAGCCAGTTTTAAATAGACTACTTCTCAGCTTGAAATATTTAGTGTGCCAAACATTATAATCTGTGCTTTTATAAATAATACTGTTAAAGAAACATAAGGAATATTTGCATTTTAGCAGATAGAGTAAAATTGTATCAAATAACTAAAAGAATCATTTATTTGGGAAAAAGCCTTTAAAATGTCATAATCATATATAGTCCCCAATATTTTGTCCTTGGTTTTAATTTATATTAATTACACTTATTATCTGTGTTTAATTTAAAATATCCTTATTGGATATTTATAAGAACAATACTGTACTTTGTAGTTGTATTGATTACAGCTTCCCCATCACCATCTCTAAAGTCCAGGAATAGTTTAATATATTTCTTCTTGATTTATACAAAGAATGAAGGTGTTTAAATGAGTAACTGAATTAATATCTGATAGTTCCTGTTTTCTTGAGCATTATTTTATTGATATTTGATATCAAATTTCTGGATAGAAGTGGAACTATTTGATAAATTTTATTTTTGTGTATCATTTATTATATCTATGTCATTATAAGAATCACAAAATTTGACTGAAGTTTACATTTTTTCTAGATACTTAATACATTAACATTCCAAGTTCAGTTTCTTATAATACACTTGAGAAAACTGATTTTTCAAAATTCCAGTTGTTTTACAATTCTGTATAATTTATTGTTTCCTAATAATGTTCACATTTAACTATACATTTATTCATTTAATTTATAAAAGTTATTCATCAGATGATAAAAATCTAAGTTCTGCCTACACATCAAAAATAATTTATTGTCTACAATGTTTTTAGAGACATTAAAATTCATAACATAAACCAATGAATAACAAATGACTCCTAAGTGAAACATAAGCAAGCTTCAGTTGTCCTGGTTTCAAATGCAAAAACAAGAAAAAAAAATGCAAACAGAAAAGTAGATTTGAAATCATATTTAGAAGGTAGAGTAACCAAAACTGGATTTACTCTCTCATTTGAAACAAAAAATTGTACAAAATATAAACATACATTTATAAAGTATGTTATCTATAAAATAAAGTGTAGAATATAATGTATAATGTAAAATGGACAAAATGCAGATAAATAATGGCTTAAAATATGCTAAAAGGACAAGATTCCTGAAAGATAGGAAACAAATCAAGTCCTGTGATTGCCCCTGCCAGGTGTCCTAAAATGATATCCAAGGTAATGAGCAGGGGAGGAAGCCCAGGTGGAGCCAATGGACAGTCAAAATTGAGAAAACACAGTGGAGATATCAAGGTGGATAAAATTTTCAAGATAAAGAATCATAGAGGAAAATCCTGCCCAAAGATTAAAGGTAGTACTGGATGATTCCACTTTAGTATTCAGCTAAGTGTTGTGTAGTGTTTATGTGGAAAGGTCTAAGCCCAGGGAAATAATCACACGAAAGGATCAAAGGAAACTGTTCCCTGTAAAATATGGCAGGCCTAGGGATAGTCTTTTCCCAGCATCTTATTGGGAAACATGATTCACAGAGCACTAAGGACAGTACTCCAAAGCATATTGTCTTAGTAGTATGGAACAAATAGCCTTAGGCTAAGCACTTCCCTTGTTTTCACAGTTTGACAATAAGGCTCCAAATGATCAACTTGTTTCTAAAGAACATTGCCATGACCTAGAACAATACTAAAAGATACTAAAGATACTTACAAGAACATAGAAATATATGGTATACAAAAATATCCATCACCTAACAAAGTAAAATTTATGATAATATATGGCTTCCATTGAAAGAATGCCAAGCCTATAAAGAAGTAGCATAATACAAACCACAGGTAGGACACAAATCCTTCAATAATAATCAGTAGACAACTGAAGCAGATGGTAGAATTAACAGAAAGGGGTATTGAAACAGTCATTGTGAACGTCATATATTTTTTGACAACGAAAGATTGTAAAAGACACATGACTTTTAAAGAGGAAAATTCCAATGGTTGACTTGAAAATACAATGGTTAAAATTGAAGGTGGATTAAACAGTATCAAACAGACAAGATAAAGAGGTAGGGAGGATGGAGTTTTGGCTCAGTGATAGAGTGTTTACCTAGCATGCATGAGGCACTGGGTTTGATCCTCAGCACCACATAAAAATAAAATACTGTGTCTACCTAAAGTAAAAAATAAATAAATAAATAAGAGGCAGGGAAATTAGAAATATAACAGTAAAATTATTCAAACTGAAACAGAAAATTAAAATAAAAAATGATAAGTTAATAGTGAGCTGTGAGACAACTTTAAGCAATCTACAATACATAAAATTGTAATAATAAGGACAGATGGAAAAAAATATTTATAGAAATTATTTTTAATTTACACACCAATCCCAATATCTCACCAAATCCCCAGCACAAGAAACACATAGACCCAAATCTATCAAAAGTGAAAATATTGAAAGCAAAAAAACAACAAAATTTCCTACTATAGGGGCTGGGGTTGTGGCTAAGAGGTAGAGCACTAGCCTAGCATGTGTGAGGCCCTGGGTTTGATCCTCAGTACCACATAAAAAAATCATATATATATATATATATATATATATATATATATATATATATATATATATATGCATGTTCCACCTATAACTAAAAAATAATTTTTTTAAAAAAATTCATACTACATAAAGAGAAACAAAACCCAAGATGACAGCAGCACATACCTCACTGAAATGATGTAAACAGGAGGAGTAGAATAAGCTGTAATTGAAAAGAATATCTGAAAAATCCCTAAATATGTTTAACATACACACACACACACACACACACACACACACACGCATACAAGACACATACACACATTTCTAATTAAATAATACACTGGTGAAAATAGAATTTTAAACAGAGTAAAAAATTAAAAATACAGCAAAAATTTAAAGATTGCTACTAAAATAATACTTAGGTGGAAATGCATGCTCTAAAGGATTATTTTGCAAAAGATATCAAGTCAATGAATCCTCCGTCTGCATGTTAAGAAATTAGGGGAATGGCTGGAGATGTAGCTCAGTAGTAGAACTTTTGCTGGCCGGTAGGAGGCCCTGGGTTGGATGTTTAGGAACTAAAGAAAGGAAAAGGAAACAAAAGAAGATTAAAGAAACCTGCAGGGGGAAGGGAACAGAACAAAGTAAAATCTGAAATGGAAAAATGAACCTCAAAACAAAAATCAAGGAAATAGAAATATGGGGGAAATTATGAATATGTTTACCATATGGATAATTGAATTCACAGTTACACACTTATATTAAAAAAAATTAAGTTGGCAAGCGCTGTGGCGCACACTTGTAATCCCAGATATCTGGGAGGCCAAGACAAGAGTATTAGAAGTTGAGGGCCAGCCTTAGCAACCAAAGGAGGCTTAACCAATTTAGTGAGGCTCTGACTCAAAATAAAATATAAAAAGGGCTGGTGATGTGGCTCAGTGGTACAGCACCTCTGGGTTCAATTCCCCAGTAACAAACAAACAAAAAACCCAACAAAGCCATCCTCAACAATTTAGTAAGGTCCTAAGCAATTTAGCAAGATAAAAAATTACAAAGGGCTGGGGATGTGACTGAGTGGTTAAGTACCTCTGGATTTAGTCCCTAGTACTAATAATAATAATAATAATAATAATAATAATAATAATAATAATAATAATATAAAAATAAAACATAAAATAATTAAAAGTTGTGTTCTTTGAGGCTTTTTGTATGTCAGCTATATTTGTTCAAAAAACAGCTGTCATAAAAATTAAAAATCTGATTTACATGAAAATAGTTTGCTAGTATCCTGATGCCTCCACCCTCAAATTAAATCTCAAGCTCATACTGAGCATAGTATTTACTCTTATTTGAAGTACTTTCTATAAATGTGATTATCTGTATCTATGTTTACTAAAGAACAATGTCCACAGATTAGAAGCTCCATTAGGTTTTTATAGTTAAGTAGGACAACAGAAATATAAAAGAGACTAAGTTGATATTGACAAATAAAGATTTGAAAAATGCCTAAGTGCTCCTATACCAGTTTTTAGAGCAAAGCATGGTTATATGCATCCACACTAATGGACAGAGTCATAAGCAAGCTCTATTCTTATAAAACATTCAGCGTGGCTTCCATGTACTGGGAATTGAGCTAATTATTTTATATACATTCCTAGTTTAATGTTTGTATAAAAATTAGCAGCACAAGTTTATTCAGATTAAGCAAAATTTTTAAGATTCTGTAGCTCTAAATAGCAGAGAAGATTGGAACCCAGGTTTTTTGAATCCAAAGTCATCTTCTTAACTACTATACTCCACCACCTTTCAGAATGAATGCAGTGTTACTGTCTTGTAGTCACCTTCAATAAACACACAAAACAGAATATTTAGAGAATCAATTACTTTTCTTTTAAGAAACATAAAAATAATGACTCAAAACTATAGCTATATGTCACTATTTCTGATAATAAAATGAGATCATTATAATAATATAGAGATGGAATAAAGGTGGATGAAAAACAACAGTTCAGCCATAATGATTTCATTAGGACAAATCTGTGGAGAGATGAAAGGAGCTGATCACTAACAGATTGCTAGTGAAATAGAGTGTGTTGAAGTCGTTGAATGTTATAACACTTACAGAAATGAAAGTTGAAATGCTTTAGAGGAATGAAAAAAAAGCAATATTTTCTATCTGTCTTAGCACATCAGGAAAAGGGAAAATGCATATTTTGTCAATTCAGCCAAGTCATTGATCTCTTTTGAATGCTGAGTCTAATGAGGCAAGTTGGAGAAATGCATAATGGTTCTGAAATACACATGCATTGCTGGGTTCAGATTATTGTGCAGAACTAAATCATGTTTCACAAAAGAAAGCTTATTAAAATGGATACATCCTTTATTATAATAAATTTTAAAAATTTAACGTATCAACATAATGAAAATGGAGCTTTTGAAATAGCTAACTCTGAGCTTCTTCTAAAGCCATATTGAAGATTATTACAACTAAACAACAAAAGAAAACAAAATCCCTCCTAACATGTATATCACTTGTGCTGCTTTCTAAATTACAGAATTTCTGTACATTTTGAGTATTGTTTTCAACTTTTTCATAGCAGTAAGACTTCTCTTCAAATGGGAGGTATGTGTTTGTGTGTGTGTGCCTCAGGGATTGAACCCAGAGGTGTGTAACCACTGAGCCACATTCCCAGCACTTTTTATTTTATTTTATAATGAAGAAATTAATGTTATTTATTAAACATAATAAAATCATTTAAGCAGAAGATCAGTATTATATTGGTGTACATATTTTCAATTTTCCACAATATATGTGGAAACACTTCAAATACTATAAAGAGTTTATATTTTGTCTCTATTAACAGTACAGAATTGCAAGTATTTTCATTATTCTAAAATATTCTTTTTATAATTAATTTACTAATTTCAATTAGGTATATATGACAGCAGAATGTATTTTTGATTCATTGTACACAAATGCAGCACAACTTTTCATTTCTCTGGTTGTACGTGATGTAGCATCACACCATATGTGCAGTCATACATGTAACTAAGGTAATGATGTCTATCTCATTCCACCATCTTTTCTCCCCTTTGCCCAATCAAAGGTCCTCCATTTTTCCCACCCCCCTATTATGGATCAGCATCCATTTATCAGAGAGAACATTTGGCCTTTGTTTTTTTGGGATTGGCTTACTTCACTTAGTATGATATTCTCCAACTCCATCCATTTACCTGAAAATGCCATAATTTTATTCTCTTTTTATGCTGAGTAATATTCCATTGTGTATATACACCACAGTTTCTTTATCCATTCATCTATTGAAGGGCATCTAGGTTGTTTCTACAGTTTAGCTATTTTGAATTGAGCTGCTATAAACATTGATGTGACTGTGTTACTATAGTATACTGATTTTAGTCCTCTGAGTGTAGACCAAAGAGTGGGATAGCTTGGTCAAATGTTGGTTGCAATTTTAGGAGAAAAAGTTTATTTCGGTACTCACAGTTTCAGAAGTCTCAGTCCTGAGATGGCTAACTCCATTCCTCTGAGTCCACAATAAAACAGAAGATCAATATGGAATAGTGTGGAGGAGGAAAGCAGGTCAGAATATTGCATCAGGAAAGAGAGAGAGAGAGAGGATTCCCCTCACCCACAGGCAAAATATAATACCCAATGTTACCCACCACTTGCTACAACCTACCTGCCCACAGTTACTAATCAGTTAATCCCTTTCAGGGAATTAAGGCACTGATTAGGTTAAAATTCTGAGAACCCAATCATTTCACCTCTAAAATTTCTTCTATTGTGTCACACATAAAATTTTGAGGAACATCTAATATCTAAACCATAAGAGGTTTATAGTTTTCTTACAGTATTTTTGTTTGACTTTGCTATCTAGACAATGCTTGCCTTATAAAATGCATTATGAAGTGATTTCTCCTCTTGAATTGTTATGGTTAGAATGTGAGGTTTCTCCCAAAAGCTTATGTGTGAGACAATTCCAGGAGGTTCAGAGGAGAAATGATTAGGTTATAAGAGTATTAACCCAATTTGTGAATTAATTACAATAGGGATTAACTGAGTTGTAATTGAAGTGGTAGGGTGTGGCTAGAGGAGGCAGGAATTGGGGCTTGGCTTTGGAGTATATATTTGTATCTGGCAAGTGGAGACTCCCTCTCTCCCTCTCTCTGCTCTCTGATCATCATGTGAGCTGTTTCCCTCTGCCATACTCTTCCACTGTGATGGAGTTGGCTGTATTTGGACTGAGACTTCTGAAACCATGAGGCCTTAAATAAATCTTTCCTCCACTACAATTGTGCTGGTCGGGTCGAAAGTTTTAGAAGGGTTGGTATTTTTTTTCTTTTTTCAAGTTTTGAGTGAACTCATCAGTTCTCTTCAGTTTATTTTATTTTTTTTTAACTTTTCGATTACTGATTCAATTTTATTGAGAATTGTATGTCTATGCAGATATTTTATTGCTTTTTGATTTAGTCTTGGTAGCTTTTGCATTTTTATAAATTTGTCTATTTTCTCTAGTTTATCTAATTTATTAGTGTATAATTTTTATCATTATTTATAATCATTTTATATATACATAATATGTAGTAATATTCCATTCTCCTTTCTTATGTTAGCAATATTTTAAGTCTTCTTTCTCTTTTTTAGTATATTTATCAAAAAATTTGTCTATTTTATTAATTTTTTCAAGGAAAAAACTGTTGAATTCATTGATTTTTCTCCCTAATTTTTCTATACTTTGATCTATTGATCTGTGATCCAATATTATTTCCTTTCTTCTGATTAACTTTGCATCTAATTTGTTCCTCTCTTTCTGGTTCCTTAAGGTTTAAAGTTATTTGACTTCAGATTTTTCTTATAGTTTAATATAAGCATTCTTAGCTATAAATTCTCCCCCTCAGCACTGCTTTCACTCAATCTGTATGTTTTGGTATGATGTTTATTTTCCTTCTTCTATCAGTATTTTCAGACTTCTGTGATTTTCTCTTTGATTCCTTGATTGTTTAAGAATATGCAATAGCATATTTCACTTTTCTAGTTTTTTTTCACGATTGATTTCTAACTTCATCCTGTTGTGGTTAGAGAAAACACTTTGGGATGTGCATCATTTATAACATATTAATACTTAATTTGTGGCCTAACATATGACATGTTTTGAAAATTTTTCCATGTATATTTGAAAATAAAAATGTATGTTGTTTTTGTTAGTAGATTGTTCTTTAAATATCTACTTAATCTAGTTAATTTTGTTTTTCAATCATTTATTCACCTATTGATCTATTGGGTTATTTTATTCATTATTGAAAATGAGGTACTGAAGTTTCTATTATGTAAAATTATCTCTCCTTTTAATTCTGTTAGTTTTGCTTCATATATATTTTAGTCTGCTATTAGGTGGCTAAATGCACCTGTTACATTTATTTGCTGTACTGAACTTTCACTAGTAGATAATTAATACTATGTCTAGAAAGAAACTAATTGGATCACGCATTTTTTTATTCTGACAATCTCTGTCTTTTGATCAAAGTTTATTCCACTTATATTTAAAATATTTATTCACAAGTGAGGCCAAATTTCTGACATTTTCTATGTGCTTTCTATACACCCAGCAATTATTTATCATCCATATTCTACATTTTCGTGTGTCTAGTTGACTTTCTATAGTAAAACAAAGCATTTAAACTACTTTCTCATTTACTTCTGTGTATGTCTTACAGCCATTTCATTTATAGTTCCTATGGAGAATCCATTTAATATTGTAAAATTTTAACTCCTTTGAAATAGTGTTTTAACACATTAATTTAGCATCAGTTTAAATTAATTCTCATTATTGAGTTCACAGAGTTATAGCTTCATGCATTGTTTCCAAAAACAAAAGATAAAATAATTTTAAACACATAGTCTCTTTTAAATTTTGTAGAAAATAAAATTTAAAATTGCAATCCAAAATTATAGGCTCTGGGGGTGTAACTCAAGTGGCAGAGGACTTGCTGGCTTGCAGAAAGCCCTGGGTTGAATCTTCAGCACCAAAGAATTCAATAAAATCGTAGAACACAAAGTTACAATAATACTAAATTCAGACTAATAATTATTTTTTTTAGAGAAATAAAGGTGGAATAATAAACAATTATAATTTTCTATATACTTACCTTTATTGAGATCTTAACTTCTTCACATAGCTACAAGTTATTGTTTCCATGTCCTTTTACTTTACCTTGCAGGATTCTCTTGAGCATTTCTTGTAGGTAAGGTTCAGTTATAATAAATTTCTTCTGCTTTTGATTATGTGAAATGTCTTGAATATTTTTGAAGGATAGTTTTGCCAGGCATAGAATTCTTGGTTGACAGTTTTTAAACTTCTTTTTGAAATTTTGTTTGAAAAATATCTGTTTACAGTCTTATTGATGACTTCTTTTTCTTGCTATTTTCAAATTCTTTGACTTTTAAAAGTTTAATGGTGTCGTTGTGGGTCTCATTGAGTTCATCTTACTTGGAATTAATTGAACTTCCTGGATATTTATCTTCATGTCCTTTATTGAATTTGGGTCCCCAGGTATTGATTCTTTTTTTCTTTTCTTTTTTTTTAGAATACTTTTAGTTGTAGATGGCACAATACCCTTATTTTATTTATTTATATTTATGTGGTCCTGAAGATTGAACCCAATGCCTCATACATGCTAGGCAAGTGCTCTACCACTGAGCTACAAGCCCAGGCACTCCAGGCATTACAGGAATTATTTCTTGAAACATTTTCTTTGCCACTTTCTTTCTCTTCTCTTTCTGGAAAATTCTCTAATGCATTAACTGGCCCACTTAATGGTGTCCCAAGGATCCCTTAGGCAATGTGTACTTTCTTTCAATAATTATTTTTTTCTGTTCTTCCGACTAGATAGTTTCCATTGTCTGTTCTGTAAGTTCACTGTTTCATTCTTATATGTGCTCAAATATGACTTTAGATTCCTCTAGTGAATTTAAAAAATTTTTTTGTAGTTGTAGATGGACAGCATGCTTTTATTTTGTTTTGTTTTTATTTTTTATATAGTGCTAAAGATTGAACTCAGTGCCTCACATGTGCCAGACAAGTACTCTGCCACTGAGCTACAGACTCTAATAATTTTTTTTTTTAAATTCAAGCATTAAACTATTCAACTCCAGAATTTATTTTTGTATCATTTTTGAATTCTTGAAGCTCTTTAATTATATTTTTATTTTGTTCATGCATTTTTTTTTCAAAATTTTCCTTTAGTTCATTGAGCATCTTGAAAATAGTTGCATTAAAGCATAATAGATGTATCATCAGGTCTTTTTCAGAGAGAGTTTTAGTTTGTTTTTTTCCTTTAAATGGGTCAGACTTCGCTGTTTCTTCATATGACATAATTTTTTATTTTGTTGAAAACTGGATATTTGAATCCAATAGGTATTAAGTATGGAAAACAGAATCTATCCATTCCCCAGGATTTAGTTGTAATTGTTGTTTATTGTTTCTGTTGTTATTACAACTTAAACTTAATATCATCTGTCTCTCTGCTAAGAAGCATCCTATAGTATAAACTCAATATATTCTTAGGTCTTTTCTGGGCCTGAACCTTTCTGTGGGCATATGTAGTCACTTACTAACATTAATATACACTGCTTTTGAATATGTTAGTATCCATGGTTTTTAATCTCCAAAAAAAATGGAAAAGATAAAAATGAAGAAGAGAATAATGCTGCAGGCCCTTTAAATCTGCTGGTATTCACTTCATGGGAAAGAGAGTCTTTTAACAATGGGATTAGATAGAACAACATGGCCCTCTACTTCTTTGTCTTCAGCTCTGTGCTCAAAAGCTGCAGTGATCAGAGAACCAATTCCACATTTTGGAAGAGTGGATTCTTTTCTGCCTACTCGGAACTTCTGCAAGCTAAGTGTAGGCTCCAGAAGCCCTTGCTAAAGTCTGCCTGCATGTGGAACACAAGTGACATGAATATTCATGACAATAAATGCTCCTTTTATGTAGTTTATGCTCTGTCAGTAATTTGTTCCCTCTTGGTATTTCTCTAGAATGTTGTTTTGTTCTGTTACTTCTACTTCTGTTGGAGACAACCGATTCCCCTGGATCCTTTGTGTTTGTTTCTTTGCTTTTTACTTCTGTTGGTCATTGAAGAAAGACTTCAGTAGCCCTAGATTTTACCATGTCTATGTGGATTTGATTTTCTGAAAATGTGATCTTATCCAGAGAAGATGGTATACAAAGCATTAACAAATCAATTCCAGTTGTTTTCTTTTTCTTTTTAAACTGGTATAAACACTGCCTACTAGTTTCTAGTTTGTCTGTCTGCTTATCTCTCTGCCTTTCTCTCATTCACTCACTCACACTGATTTCCTGCCTACTTTATCATTATGATAATTATTACATGACAAGACATATGGATAGCATAAATCTAGAATTGTGAAGAATCTACTACTATATTTTAATATTAAAAATATAACTGATAATAATGGATTTCAAAGTATTGCGCTTATCTTTTCCTATAAGAGAAGGAATACATATAAAATTGAATTCTTCTTAGTGAAACACATTAAATTATTTTTGAGGTACCTTGAAATAATGTCATGTTATTATATTACTTTTTTCCTTAATTAGCAGAGAAGAATGATGGTATGTGAAATTTTCAAAAAATTAACAATGCATCATGAACATTATTGCTTCTCCTAAAAATAAGCTGAATAAATTAGTAACAAGTTAGTCACATTTTATGCTTACATGTTTAAATAGGTTTGCATCTAATTGCATTAATGACTCTTTTCTATATTCTTTTATATACTTTTTCTTATCTATACTTTTTTTAAAGCAAATCAAAACTGTAACATTGCCATGTCATTAACAAGGTCAAATACATAATTAACATTTGTGTAATATATATCACTATGTAATGAAGTTGTGTTAACACCACTTAAAAATGATATAGACTGGATGGACTTGAAGTTGACAGATGGGAGCACAGAATTTAAAGTCTTACAATCTGCAAATGAAAGGTTTTGCAAAATGCCAATCTAATATTCTGCTCAATAATATGGTAGCAAATATTGCAATTAAGTGCACATACAGGAAATCAATTATTCTAATCTTCAACTTTCAAACATTAGTGTTAAAAATGGTATGTTGCAGATAAAAATATCTAGTTTCCATCATTTGTTATTTTGTTGTTAATTTACAATTCTGAACTTTTGATCTTTCTACTCTCAAGTATATTCTATAAATTAATATAAATGTTAATTACTTAAATTAGAAAATAATTTTTGTAAGGACAACAGTAGAGAAAATATGTAATAGTTTTGATTCTTAAATTTCATATCCACGGATCACTGAGCAGAGTAAATCTATGAGCAAAAGGAAAAGTACATTAAATTTAAGTGAGAAAATAGAAAAAGAAAATTAATAGGTTGCCTAATAACTATGTAACATAATGCCTTGCCTAAAATATATTTGAAATGTTTCTAAAGGGTATTTATTCCTCATTCTATTCCCTAGCCCAGTAAATGACATAATTATTCACTTGGATAGCTGTACTTTATTCTTGGTTATTTTTCTACCTCCTTGGCATTTTACAAAAACTCTACCCCCAACAATCCAATTGTTTTCGGCCTTTTTCTCATATTTTCCCCATTCTGTTGTGACTACCTTCATACAGTTTTCTACTATTTAAAACTTGCATTAATGACAAGGCTAAAATTATTTTTCTGATCACCAGTTTCCTTTAATCTTTTTGTTTCATCTCCCAGAAAAATTCCAGAGATATTTTCTATCTTGAAAAATGTTAAACATTTTTCACAGATTAATTAGTTGTACTTACAAGAAATCTTAAACCATTCTAGTTGGCCCCCAGTTCTCTTGAGTTCCTCGTCTCTCTATGGATAACACTTCACCTTTGCTGAGACCATTCTTTATAGAGGACCTTAGAGTTTTATTTATAATGAGGATATTCCCTTCATTTTCCAGAGCCCTGTGGTGTAATGATAACCTTCAAAAACCAACCTTCAAAAATCTCTATTCCCTACCTACTATGCATAAGATATTAAATGAAAAAATATAGAATGTAGAAATACTTCTACTATCACCATCTGCAAAGCCCTTAAACACTGATGGATCTGTTTACAGCATTATATATTCAGTGTTGTATTACATACTAACAATTTTTTTCCACATCTCACTGTAGCATTGTAGTTGTACATGATGGAAGGATTTTTTGTCACATATTTGCACATACACACATGCACAGGCACACACACACAATACAACAATATAATTTGGCAATTTTCTTCTCCCATATATCTTAACAATTTTATAAACAATTGTTACTTTTACAAATGAACAACAAATTGAGTATTAGAGATGTCAGAAAATTTTGTTTATTAACTAAGAAAGGGAAAGGTCTTTTGAAAGCCCAATTTCTGAACCACTGCAAATGTGTGAATGCTAAGACTCTATATACCTTTAAGTTTGTTGTCTGATTCATGGTTGATGATCAACAAAGACTTCTCAAATAAATGTCTGAGAGAATACAAATCACTACGCTGCCTCCCTAGAACTCCAGCCTTCCAAGTATTTACAATCTGTCTAATAAAGTAGGACGAAAATGGAAAAGTTTAATAAGTATTTAATTCAAAAATATTTATTGACTGTCTATTATATTGTAGACACTACTTGTAGTATCATGTAGCAGTAAAGACAGATTAGATATAAATAAGATAGATGACAGACGGATGAACAGATAGATGGAGAGATAGATAGGTAGAAAAACCTTGTCTTCATGGAACTTAGAATCTACTGAAACTAAAATAAGTATATCACATCAAATGTTAGAAAGTGATATTTCTAATATAAAATTTTAAAAAGTGTAAATATAACAAATGCTGTAAGCACAAACACTACAGTGATCCAAACTGCATCATTTAAATGTTTTAAATGAAACAAATTAAAAACCAAACAAACCTTAAAATTGGGGGGGTGTTAAATTTTTTAGGAACATAAATATATTTTCCAAATATATCAGGTAAAACATACTATATAGCTGGAAGATAGAAAGATTGTCTATGTATATTCACTGGATCTTTGTTTATTATTTCATTTTTGACGTAAGTATGTGCTATCAATTTCATGGGCAATTGACATTTGATATTGGGTATACATTCAGTTTTGATTCAGTGTGATTTTACATGTGATTTAGATTTAGCTTAGAAATCCTTCCAGATAATCAGCATGCATACAGGAAGTGTTTAGAATTTGGATTTCCACAAATTTTCAGGGTAATGAAAAAGAAACAAGAATAAACAAATCCAGTTCCATATATTTACTCTCTCTTACACAGTTTGGTGTCTCATTTGTTTAGAGGCTAGAAGGGGGAAAAAATGTGACCTTAAAGTATACAGAACATTTGAAACTTTTGATTTCAGGGAATGAATAAGTCCAAAATTCTATCTCCTTGAAATTTGTTTCCAGAATGTTAACTGCAAAGCAAGTTATATATAGCAGTAAATGCATGCTTAATTTGTGCAGAAATCATGGTGTGATGAATACAATTAAGAGCCTCGGAGGGAATAATTATATTACTGCATAAAGCTGGTGGTTCTCAAATTGCTTGGTGCCTGGACTTTAAATTGGCCTGATTTCCTGTTGTGAAAGTCATCCATTGCAGCAACACAACTGCAGTAAGAATAGTGTAGTTTCAAAGTCACACAGAAAGCATAGTCTTTCTGATCAATTGCCATATATTCTTGTTTAAAGGCAAAAGAATTGGCAACATGAACACCAAAGTTGATTAAACTAATAAATTAAAATGCATTAGATTAAGCATATTGTTATGACTATTATCTAGAAGGTTTTTTCAATAAGATTGACAAAGCTGCTTACAATAGTAGCTTTTTAAAACCTTATGCAAACTAGCATATAAAAATTTTAGCTTAATTACATAAAATTAATAATACATTTTTCATTCCATGATACCTGGATTACTAGCAACAGGATATAAATAGATGGAAGTTTAGGGTATTCTTTCCTGGAACATAATAATTTATAATATAATCTGAAAGTAGCTATTTAACCCAATTAGAAAACTTCACATTATATTTGAATTTCCAATTGCTAATGTTATCAAATAGCTGCTTAGCTTTGTCTGTTTGAGGAAATATTCATTGTAAGGTGTTAAATAGTTTTGTTATTTCTTAAACAGTAGTTAGAAAATAAATTATTTTATTGCACTAAAAATTTACAATTGGTTTACATGATACTGTTTATATCTAGAACTTAAAATAGTAATTTATCATCTAGGAATCATAAACAATAAGCAAAACATAATGTTATGAAACAGTCATTTAATTAATTATGAGTTAAGAGCTATTGTTTTGAAATGAAAGTAGTAAACAGTAGATGTTGACAAATAGATAAAGAGATAATGGAAGAAAACTTAGAAAATGTCTAGATCTAGGGTGCTATCACTCTAACAGGCTTATGACAGCCATTACTAACTATCTACAGTACTCTTGATTGCTCATTACATGCAGAGGTGAACTTAGAATCCCATATGATTTCAGAAAACAATTACTAATCTTTCGGATTTTGCAGCCATTATGCTCCTATTTGCAGTTCATGACCAACCAGAACTGATGAGGAGACTGAAGAATGCAGAAGCTGTATAGTTTGCCAAGCATTCAACTGCTCAAAAATAGCATAGATGCAGCTAGAAACCCATCTCTCAGTGGTAGCGCAATGCTAGTCCTCTTGCCAGTGGTATGATACCCATGTCAATAAGTTAGGTTGCTCCTCCTCTATATATTGTCGGCCATTTTCTCATTGGCCTCTATGGATTATTCAATATAACATAAATTCCCCCATGTCCTATTTCTTTGTTTTTATTCATCCCTTTGTTTCTGTAATCAGTAAAAATTATTTGTGAATGCCAACATACACAGCGCTAGTTGTTTGGGGAATTTCATGAGGAATCTGTGGGCACTGTTTTGAACACAACTAAGAAAAAACATGGCTGGAGACCCTATCTTTATTATGCATAGATTTGGTTCATATGCAAAGTGAGGAGATTATGCATCTGGAAAATGTGGACCAATTCCTGTCCAGTAAAAAGCAGAAAACTGAATATATAGGTAGCCGCAAGACTGTTATTTCAAGTAATATGATTTGGGCTCTCTACAGCAACTTTGAAAACCCTAGAGAGTTTGCTAGTAGAACTGTTGATTTAACAGAAAACAAACTACTCAGTGAATGTTCCACATGTAAAATAATGTTTTCATTCTTCTTTTTTCAAGTGTGTCGCAATTCTTCTTCATTTCCATTTACTTTAGAAGCACACACACAGATGCACACAAACAATCTATACCCCTGAGGTAAAGACACTACTGACCATTTTGGGGACAAGGAATTGTGTAATATATCTTATCTCCAAGTATGTCTTATCACCAATGTAACATATTTCTGAAAATTCATTCTAAATTTAGTAGTCATCTTTTGGTAAGAAATAATTTAAGTGAGGATTTAGAGCTTGCACCTGACCTCATGAGTACTATTTCTGTAACCAGAGGAGCACATTTGTTTAACATCTCAGAGACAATATCAGGTATATTTACTCTTATTTCTTTCAGATAAAAAACACATATTTAAGGAGGAGAACAATTAATGCCCAGCATATATTAGGTTTCTCATTAGAATAACATGATATTCAGCATAAAAAATTTGCTTTATCTCTGAAATTATTTTGATCATTATAAAGTGACATTATTATTATGCTTTTTCTTCTCTGGACCCTGAACATTTAAAAAAAAAAAAAAGAAAAGAAAATTGACCTGGCAGACATAAAAAAAGGAACAAATAAATCAATATTTTACACTCAGCAGAGAACCTAAAAGTAATAAGAATTTGGCTGACTTCTAAAATACAATGAAGAAGACCTACATTTGTCATGTAAAGCATCATTTTATTTTATCTGTTAGCACCTGCTTGGGCCCTAAATGAAGCAGAAAGAAATATATAAATGGCATATATTTGTAATTATTTCAAAAATAGTAAACTTTTGGAAAGAAAAAAGCTCATAATCTTTGAATCAATTCAACAATTTCTTCATGTTTTGAACATAATAGACCATTACCAAGCATCTATTGGATTATATTACTTAATATACAACCTCCCAACCTTTAAATTATTCAACATCAGGAATGAGTTATTAGGAAATAAAATCTTATGCTTTCAATACCAAAAATGGAATTGCTGTAAAAATAAGTTGAAGATTATTCATAAAAGGACATACTATTATAACCAATCTCAGACTCCAAAATAATAAAGATAAATATTCTTTTAAAATTTTATGACTTAAATTCTGCAAAATACAATCATTTGATACACATAAATATGTTTTGCAAATACTTACATAGTTTCATGTGTATTTTATTCTTTTTCAAACAGACTTTCCTAAAATGTAGAACATAAAATAATTTCAACTAAACAAGTATATTATTTTGTCTAAAGTGAATATTAACTTGTGATTCCTCCATTTAATCTCTGATATATTGCTGTTTTCCAGTGAGGTCAGTGTTCATCTTTGTGTGTGGACTCTTTGCATTAGAAGCAAACACTAAAATCCTGAAGCCTGCAAGATTTACATCTTTCTTTGAATACTGGAGTACAAAAAAGCAAAAAGTTTCCTCTTAAGATCTTTTTTAATCCATGAGAAGTTACACTAAACACATGATCTCATAGACCTCTGGCTTTCCCTCAAGACACAAGTACAAAATGTGCCATCTCAACCCATGCAATAAGTATGACTTCCTGGGTTGACCTTGACAAAGAGGAATACTGAGTACAAGGTCATCTGCTTTTGAGTATTTAAATTGATAATTTTATCACAAAAATTATGTAGTATACACAATGTTTCAGTAAGGATACTGTGCCCCCACCTCAAAAAAAAAAAAAAAAAAAAAAAAACAACTCTGCTTGTCCTTGTTCTTTGTCAATTGCATTTACAACACCCAGATGCTGAGCTGAGAAAATTTTCTTTCCAGCAATAGCATCTGGCTCCTTGGCAGCCAGCCTCTGCTTGCCCTTGTGTTGGCTCCATCACAGTTGTCTTCAGGCTGTGAAATGGTTAGGATGCTGATGTGATATCTTATTCACTTGGATGCTATTTCTTTTAGCTTTCTTATGTCCCGTGTGAAACATTGTTCACACTTAAAATTTATGAAAATAATATTGGCAAAACAATTTATATATGATTTAACATTCAATATAAATGTATTGAAGTTATATTTGTCACATATAGTGTGCCAACCAGATGATGAAACATATCTAATTAACATTTTTTCAATTGCAGTTAAAAGAAATCTTATTATCATATTCCTTATCCTCTTCTCTATGAAAATATGAAATTTGACCATTTATAGTTTTCCTTGCTATAACAAAAATTACAATTATAATGGTTTCGATAAGAAAAATAATTGAACATAACATTAATAATATCTATCATTTATAGTATATTTCTATATGCCAGGGACAATATGAAATTATCTCATTAAATTTCATTCAATCCTCTCAAACTTCTAACGTGTCTATCACATTCTACACTTAAAGATTGGAAACAAATTGAGAAAATTTGTAACATTAAAGGAAATTTTCAGGAATAGAGATAGTCATTTTCAAAGGGACAACTTTAGAAATTGTCCCTAGAGCCAGGATGTTTAATTTTTTTTTTCTGATATGCAGTTACATTGCTAGCAGTTGGATACCAACCTGTCTACCTTCCTCATCTTATTATCCGTCTTCCCATGTGACCCCAGGTGGCTTCAGTCTCAAGGGAACAATCAAACTCAGGCTTTTCCACTGACATTCCACTAATTAGTGTTCTCCTCCTTGCTCTCTCTTAGTGTCTGCAGTTCTCTAAAAGCTCGGTACTCCAAGCTCCTTCCTTGGAAGTTTAACAAAATACTAGCTGTAGTAATACAACCAGATGTTCACTGAGCATTTACTGCATGCCAAGTATTCTTCTGAAAACATTATATATGTTAATTCACTTAATCCACACATCATGATTTGAAGATCACTATTATTCCTGTTTCCTAAATGAGTGAACTGATATGGTTTGAATGTTCTCACAAAAATCTATGCTGAAAATTACTCACCATTGTGAGGTATTAATAAACGAGACAAGAAGGGACCCTTCATTGGTGATTAGGTCCTGAGTCCACTGCCCTCATGAATGGATTAGTCAATTCATGGATTAAGGGATAAATAGGTTATCTCAAGAGTGTCTTCTGTTATAAAACTGAATGAGCTCTGCCTTTTTTATATACCCTTCTGTCTATGTGATCCCCTGTGACACCTCAGGACCTTCAGAGTCCTCAGCAGGGAGCAGGCCTTCTCTAAATCTTGGTTGTCCCCAGCCTCTGGAATCAACCACTGAATAAGTCTTTATTCTTTATAAATTATGAAGCCTAAGTTGTGGGAAGCCACCCTTGAATTACTTCAGTGTCTTCACTCAGTATCAAGCCAGAGAGATGTAGGTTGGACATTGGGAACTATTTTGTGGCTCCTCCCACTCAATGGATTGTCCAAGGCACATGACCTCTCTCTCCACTCTACTAGGAAGACAGCTCTCATAGCTCTGGAGTTGGGTGTAACCCATTGGGAACTGTACATCCCACCTCCTACCTTATTTGACAAAGAACATTACATGGAAAACCTTTGATGTTCACCAATATAAATAAAGCAAACGCCAGCTCCATCTAGCTTTGGCTTTTTCTCCTTTTAGTGTGGAACCTTGATCCCTAAGATCAGCAAGCCAGTCTGGCCCCTACTTTTTAAAATTACTTTCTGTGTCCTGTGTTTTTTTCACTGTTTTCTGAGCTTTTATTCTGCAGCCTGCCCATTCCACCAAGAGGAACTCACTTCCGCAGGCCACAGGGCCACATTTGTATTGTCTATAGCAATACAAATGCACATTTTAAGATACAAGACACAGAGATTTTTATGGTCACTGTAAATGAGACATAGCTAGTTGACAGTGGAGACAAATATAAGCCAAAGACCAGACATTGAGTCCAGGCTCTTTGCATTAGTACCATGTGACTTCTCACTCATTCCCTAGTTCTCTAGGAGAAGTATTTAAAACCTTAGCTATAATAGTGAAAAGATTTTTTAATCTTTTCTGATTCTCCATAATTCAGAGGAATTTGTGAGTTTCATTTTAACACTCTATATTTTTATGTAACAGTTTCTTAATAATATCATTTGAAGACTTCCAGATGGTAGAAAATGTGCCATATAATAGAACTACTTTTCCTTTCAAAAATCTCTCTCTCTCTCTCTCTCTCTCTCTCTCTCTCTCTCTCTCTCTCTCTCTCTCTCTCTCTCTCTCTATTTATCTATACACATATAATCAAACATGCTTATAGAGACACATAGATATGTCAAAAGACACAGATATGTGCAGGTAAGAGGAGAAATCTACTTCTCTTTGGTACATATTTACATGTTCTAAGTGAGTTTTTGCACATTATTAAACATTATGTATTTATTGCATTCCAGATAAAGATTTCATATGTGTACAACAGCATTTTTTAAATAAATAATGTTTCCATAAAACATTCTAAATGGTATCTTCGTATATAACAAATAAATGGGAAAATCATGTTAAACTGAGAAAAGAGAAATTGTGCTAATATTAAAAGAAAAAAATGTGTTAGGTGAATCTCACGAAAACTGGGTTGTAACTGAAAAAAAAGGCAGAAAGGGTAAAGGGGAAATAGTGTGTTATAAACATTTGTAATAATAAAAGTTGTATTTGAAAAGGGTGATTCAAAAGGTCTATATAATAAGAAAAAAAGGACCATACAATTGAATTGTTCTAACAACTAAAAATTATGAATTATGTGGTAGAAATGCAGTGGCAGAGATGGGAGATTGAGCAAGTCAGACTTCTTGATGTTGATGCAGGTAGGAACAAAAGGAGGAGAGGATTCCACTTCTATTTGGTACACTTTTTAAAAGGTTTTGGATTGTCAACAAAATTATTGCTTTTATTCTTTCCTCAATATTTAGTTCTCATGTTACAATTTTCTTGCACTTTAAATTAAGTTAATTTTTTATGACCATGTGGAATAGGGGAGACACACATCTATATTGCCAGAAAACACTATTTCCATAAAGTGACCAAAAAATGAATAATTTTCCTGCAACACATCAAAATATTTTGAACTGTGCTGGTGAAGCTACTGAATATTATTTATACCATTGCACTCATGGTAAAAGATTATTTTTATGCAGTTATTTTATTTTATAAAAATAAGCTAAAGTAGCACTTCCTTTTAAAATATTACATTAATTATTGGATGGGCTTGCTGAATAATTGCCTCAGATATCCCCTTAATTTATACATATATAATGTACTATAACATATGTGTTATATATTATACACACACACATACCCAAGCACACTAGAAATTAAATCCAGGGGCACCCTATCACTGGGCCACATCCCCAGGCTTTTTTATTTTTTATATTTTTTGAGACAGGATCTCACTAAGCTGCTGAGTCTGGTCTCTACTTGCAATCCTCCCGCCTTGGCCTCCTGAGTTACTGGGATTATATCTGTGCCCTATGGCACCTATCTACACTTTATTTTGAATAGTTCTCATAGCCTTACTTTCACGAGTCTTTGATCTCAAAGAATTGAATACCAATGACAATGGGCAAAGCATATTTATGACAATTGACACTAATATTTTTGATTTACAAATATCTTTGATTTACAAATACTCCTTATGAAGTTTAAAATTAAAATGACTAAAAAAAAAAAGTCTCCCAAGGATAAGAACATGCAGTTCATAAAAAAAGGGGAAAATAGCCTATAAATTTATGAGAAACTACTTATAAATGTGTGATATGTGTGTAATTTGTAAATCTATCTATTCTATGCATTACACTGTTATTTTAATAGCAAAATAATATAATAGAAATACCTAAAGAATCTATGTACAGACACATGCTCAAAAAGTGTTGAATTAAAAATAAAAAGAGTGTGAAGGAATAAGTGGTGTCTCACTTTTGTTCACTATTTTTTTGAAAGACTAGAGAAGAAAATATACTGAACCATTTATGCAAAATGTTTATTGGTGCATATACTATACAAAATAGTAGGATTCCTTATTTATACATACACATAACATAATTTGCTCAAATTTCTTTCCCAATACTTTCCATTTCCCTCCTGCCTTTCTTTCCCCTTATCCACTTGCTCTACTGTACAGATCTCCTATCTCCACTCCATTATTATTGATGTTATTATTATAATCAATTTAATTGGTTCATTAGTTCATTGTGACATATTTGTATGTGGATATAGCATAATTTTGTTCCCTAAGGAATTCAAAATACCCTCCCCATCTTGATTTCCTTCCCCTATCCTATTGGTGTCCCTTCTATTTTCATGAGATTTCTGGTTTATTCATTCCTTTTGTCCCCCTCTCTTTCTCTCACTTCTTCACATGAGATAAAACATTCAACCTTTATTTTCTTAACATCATGTTCTCCAGATCCATCCATTTACCAGCAAATTACATAGCTTCATTCTTCTTTATGGATGAGTAAAAAATTCATTTATATATACCACATTTTCCTCATCCATTCTTTTGTTCAATTTTTGTGTTTAGAAAAACTTAGATGGCAACATATCACCATCTATTGTAGCTGGTGACCTAATGCTGGGTTCACACAATCCTACTGCTCCAAAAACTTAAGAAAACAACAAAGAAAGCATGCAAAAACACAGAAATACCCTTCCAATAATCCAGGGACAGCTCTCAAACTTAAGGGTCCATAGGAAGAAAGAGAGAGCCACTGGAATTTTTTATTCTTATATAGGGGACATATAAGGAGAGGTTCCATGGAACATTCTATCCCCAAAAGGGAAAAGGGGTAGGATTACAAAGGAACAGGTGAGTGTAACTCAAACCCAGCTGATGACACCTACACCTGGAGCCACGCCTTGTTATCTGAACTGGGGTAATGCCCAAAGTTACTGTGGAATGAAGTAATTGTTCAGTGCACCAGGGCATCAGGACTTAAAGGCATGTTCATCCAGGGCAGCCCCTGACAGCAACATACACCCATACATACATACACACATTAAGTTACATAAACATTTTTTTTTTCCTATAAGGAATTACATATTCTAATTTGTGTTATAAGTTGAAGTCCAATTAAATAAACATTCTTTTCTGAAAATATTGAAAAAGAATCAAGTAGATTTTTTAAACATTTTGAAAACTCAAAAGTTATCTGGAGCCACAAAGTCCCTGTTCTTCCAACTAAGCTTGTGTTTCAACTAATTTGTGTTTATTTGGTCTTAAAAATAAAAAGAGTGAGCATGATCTCCAGGGCCAGGTTGGGACACAAGCAAAATTTGTCATCAACTTCCCAAAGATTTTGAGTAAGAAGCCACATCTCTATGTCTCAGTTTACCTAAAAAATTAACAAATAAGTCTTCCATTCTAATCACAATGAGCTGGTCTAGTAAAGTCATGTTTTACAGGTAAGGTAGTATCTAGCACAGATTTCAAGGTGAGCAGGATGCAGATGAGAAGGAAAAAGTAAGGAGAATAATATCATTATAAGAAGGCATTTTTTACACAAATTCATAGTCTAATTTGAACATCATGCTTTAAGAACAGAAGTTATTGTTAAAGAAATTTGACACAGATAGAAATTAAACTATTTAAATTTAAGTAGATTAAGGAGAATTTGTATTCTTACCTAACCTTAGAAACATAGAAACTTTGAAATGAAAATAACTTAAAGATTATTTAATTCAGTACTTCCTTAATGAATACCAAGTAAAGAAGGTGCTTGATGTTAAAATTTCCCATCAAGTAGTCTATTTATTTGGATGGCTCATCAAAATTGGTAAAGATATATATATATATATATATATATATATATATATATATATATATATATATATATATATATTAATTAACTATATGAGTTTAATTAGGAATTAGATTACAATAAGGATGATATATGCATAAATATACTGAACAATATTTTCCACTTTTAGAGAATGTTATATGTGCTCTATGCATTTATACTTTTCTCACAATAAATGTCATTGGTTATTTAAAGATTATCTGGGTGTGTATGTGTATGTATTTATCTATGTTATAGTGGTTGTATTTGAGAAGTGGATTTACAGTTATTTCATTTCCCTTAGATTTCCTCTTGCTGTTTTGCAATTAACATATTGTAATTCAGTATATAATAATACAATACTCTGTATAAATTACTATTCTTTTTAATTATAAAGCACTGTGGGAAATTATGCATTTAATTTTTATTTTTATTTTATTTTTTATTGGTTGTTCAAAATATTACAAAGCTCATGACATATCATCTTTCATACGTTTGACTCAAGTGGGTTATGAACTCCCATTTTTACCCCAAATACAAATTGCAGAATCACATCGGTTACACACTCACATTTTTACATAATGCCATATTAGTGACTGTTGTACTCTGCTACCTTTCCTATCCCCTACTATCCCCCCTCCCCGCCCCTCCCATCTTCCCTCTCTACCTCATCTGCTGTTGTTCAATTCTCTCCCTTATTCCACCCCCCTTTCCCCTCACAACCTCTTATATGTAATTTTGTGTTACATTGAGGGTCTCCTACCATTTCCATATGATTTCCCTTCTCTCCCCCCACTCGTCTCTGTTTAATGTTAATCTTTTCCTCATGCTCTTCCTCCCTGTTCTGTTCTTAGTTGCTCTCTTTATATCAAAGAAGACATTTGGCATTTGTTTTTTAAGGATTGGCTAGCTTCGCTTAGCATAATCTGTTCTAATGCCATCCATTTCCCTGCAAATTCTATGATTTTGTCATTTTTTAGTGCTGCATAATACTCCATTGTGTATAAATGCCACATTTTTTTTTTATCCATTCATCTATTGAAGGGCATCTAGGTTGGTTCCACAGTCTAGCTATTGTGAATTGTGCTGCTATGATCATTGATGTGGCAGTATCCCTATAGTACGCTCTTTTAAGATCCTCAGGGAATAGTCCGAGAAGGGCGATAGCTGGGTCAAATGGTGGATCCATTCCCAGCTTTCCCAGGAATCTCCATACTGCTTTCCAAATTGGCTGCACCAATTTGCAGTCCCACCAGCAGTGTACAAGTGTACCGTTTTCCCCACATCCTCGCCAACACTTATTGTTGTTTGACTTCATAATGGCTGCCAATCTTACTGGAGTGAGATGGTATCTTAGGGTGGTTTTGATTTGCATTTCTCTGACTGCTAGAGATGGTGAGCATTTTTTCATGTACTTGTTGATTGATTGTATGTCCTCCTCTGAGAAGTGTCTGTTCAGGTCCTTGGCCCATTTGTTGATTGGGTTGTTTGTTATCTTATTGTCTAATTTTTTGAGTTCTTTGTATACTCTGGATATTAGGGCTCTATCTGAAGTGTGAGGGGTAAAAATTTGTTCCCAGGATGTAGGCTCTCTATTTACCTCTTATTGTTTCTCTTGCTGAGAAAAATGGTAAAGATATTTTGTAGACCATCATGATTTACACAGCAGCTCCTCGCTGGAGAGGAGAGGCCGCGTGATCTTTGACTATGCTTCAGCCAAGAGCAGGGCACTTGACCAATATCAGTTCACACTCCCTTATGTGCCCCATATAGATGAAAAGTATGAGTGGTTAAGAAACTTCTATATTATAAATATCAGAATCATATTTAGAAAAAATAAACTTAGATCTATTAATCATTTTTTGCTTTCTATCAAAGCCTAAGGAATTTTACATAATGGTAAACTTAATGTCATGATCAACAAACTTCTCATTGCACTAATCACTGCTATCATTTTTTATTTTGTGAGGATTTTAAAAATTAATAAAATATAACAACCTCAATGCAAATTTTTATCTTCTGGGAAGAAAGACAAAGAACATGTAAAAATTATGTCTACATTTTAAGTCAACTGAGTATACATGTTTTCCTAAAGGCTCTCTAGTTTTCATGGCCAGTTTAGTAATCATGCAAAGTACTTAGTTAAAGGAATGATTATTATATCATCTTAAGGATGTTAATAATACAAACAGCAAATTACAGCAATCTCTGTAATTATATGTATGGTTCTTATTAAAAATTTACATGTCTTGGTCTGATTATGCTCAGGATAAAAACTCTTTTTAGACTACCAAAGGGAATGCATTTCAAACTAAAATTAGTCTTACCAATTTAAACAGAAATACTTAGAATATCCCATGACCTACAAGTTTTATTTCATATTAAACATGCTTCACCATTTAGGTGTACAATAAGGAAAAGGATTGAGCTGCTACCAGCGAAACAGATGGTGAAAGTTACCTGCTGACCAAACAGGAGCAGCAGGGTGGAATCAGGGTGGGTCAGCTCATCTGGAATGGATGCTCGCAATTGTCATTACACACATCAATTGTTTCTGATACTACTGTATGTCAAGCAGTGCCCAGAGGCCCTGTGACATTCCTTGATACATTTAACATGAAGCTGCTGAAATATGATTTTGGTCTCACATTCCAAAGTGAGTTGTTAAATCCCCACAATAAGAAATTAATGTTGCCAGCATTATATTATTTTAATTAAGCATCCTTCCCTTCTGTAAAGATACAGGAGCATTGTTTGATATATTTCCAATTTGTCTGCTAATTTATAAAAGTAAAATGATACTGTATTATTGTTATAAAGTTAATCAAGACTTTAATGGGACAGTTATGTTACTATCAAGGATTTTTTTATTATTTTTCTTACTATAATGTATGTATTCAATGAGCTGATTATGCAGTGTGACAATGATTTCACTAATTACAAAGTTATTACTGTATCTCTAATGGGAAGAAATTCTAGCTTCCTAAGTTGCAGATTTAAACATGAAGATATAATTCCTAAGGAAAATGAGTAAACAAAAATATATTCAAGAAACCCATTCAAATATTAATATAGCTTAAATTTATGTCAATATACAATCTTGTTCCCAGTCTTTTTGTCATCTGGTATAAATTTTATTTTGCAAATTTAATAATCTCAAATGATTATACATATATACATATGTATATTTTTTATTTTAACCACAAAGAAGTTTTTAATAAAATGAAACAAACTGCATTTGGGTACTGTGTCTAAAATATAAGAAATATGCAAGATACCATCAAGAATGTATTCTGTCTAAATCTATATTAAAATTAATTAAATTAACAAGATTCATATATTAGTTTTTGAATTTTACCTTCCACATATCACATATTATAAAAATTGACTAAAGCCTATTAATGAACTTTTAATAGATAACAGTAAATAAAATGCAATTAAAGTAAGAAGAATAGTAAATAACATGTAAATTTAATAAAAAAGGGATACTCATTCAATTATTGTTTCATAATTACATTAATTATTTTTCATTCTTTCTTTGTTTCTAAATTTAGAATGTGAGTTCAAAAAGTACAGGGATTTTATCTGTTTTACTTATGGTCTTATATTTGAAATACACTTAATAAACATTTTTTGAATGTTCTTATTTTAAGCATTGTAATCTAAAGTTGATATCATCATTTCTATAGTTTCATAAAAATGTCCCCAATGAAAAATAAAATTTATTTTGCCAACCCATTGTATTAAAAGATCAAATTATTAGTAAATGAAAAATTCAATCCTGAAAAAATAAAAAAATACATGATTTATCAGATAAGTTTTATTATGAATATGTTAACAAATCTGCTATACATAAATTGATGATGTTGAAATGTATAAATTTCATGTATAAATGAGCTGTGTTTGTTTGTAGTATTACCATGGATCTATTGCTATGGAAAGTTCTCAGTCTATACTATACAAACATTTCATCAATATATTTATTCAACAGATTTCTAAGTCTACATGTGATAACTTATACTTGATTTTCTGGCTAGAGTCAAATTCCCCCAATAATCTGAATTACTGTAAAGCCTTCTTATAGGTACTACATCAGCCAATCACTTAGTGTTTGCTTGACAAAGACTTAGTATCTATTATTTTTTGATGTTATGATGCTATATCTAAACTAGATGATTAAATTATACAAATAGTACAAAGTATTCCTAGATGATTTACAAAAATTTATAAGGTAGTAATTTAGATAGTAAACTGTGGCTGAATATAGGAATTATAATAAATATTAAAAGCAAATGAAACCTCGTGCAATTGAAATCTTAAAAAATTGAAGAATACTTACATGAAAAAAGATATCTAAGATTAAGTAAGAGGATTTTTAGTAAGTAACAGCAATAAAATCACTATAAATACATATATCAAATATGAAGAAAATATTGCCCAGTGGGAAATATTATAACAATTTATTACAAGCTATAAAAAAGCATATAACAAAATTATTTAGTATCACAAAACTGGTATTTCAACTCCCAGTCTTTTATTTAAATTATGGGTGATATAATATTTAAATATAAAAAAATTAAGACTTGTGACATTTTGGTAAATTTTATCAAACTGTTTTAAATGTATTCTCTTAGATGTAAATCTATAAATGAATTCTCTTATAGATAACAAATATATAATAATTATTAATGTTCTGTTTTACATGTATACTTCCATACTGCAGATAGTTTCACATATAATGACACAATTGTGCATTATCACAATTTTTACAAGGTACTTAAAATTTCTTATAAATTTTAACCTATTAGTTTTCATATATTGAGATTTTATATATGTATGTATTTTATATGTACATGTTTATGGTAAGTTATTTTAAATATTAAAAAGATTATCCACATAAAATTCAAAAATTATAATAATTCTAGTAGTTATAATAAACTAATTGTGATGAAAATTATTGAATGTTACTACTATTTAAAATTAAATGCAAGAATTAGAAGACATCTTTAAAAGTATAAAGTACATTTTTAATAAATATGATAATTTTATAAAAGCAAACTAATATGGACCAAAATGAAAGTACTATAGATAAATGATTATGGAAATAAAAGAGTGGAACAGTTTTAATTTTTAAGGCTTTCCATTTTATTATAGTACTGTCCTTGTAAGAATATAAATAAATTGCTTTTAACATATTACTGTATTAGGGTTCTCCAGAGAAAAAGAATCAATGGGATATATAAACATTTAGAAAGATATTTATTATAAAGAATGGGCTTACAAGATTATGAAAGCTAGCAAATTCAGGATCTGCAGATAGGTCAGCAACCTGGAAACCCAACAAAATAGAAATCTTAGTACAGTAGGTCTAGAAGTCATCTAAGAAACAGCAATAGTGCAAAAGAATCCAAAGTCTACTGGAGAATTTATTTGCTTATGGGAAGCTTATCTTTTTCTATACAGGCCTTCAACTAATTAGATGAGGCCACCACCTTCTGGAAGACAATCTGCTTTATACAAAGCCTACTAGTTAAAATTAAATCTCACCCAAAATATTCTCATGGAATTAAACAGGATAATTTTTGCCAAATATAAGGGCACAGCCTGGCCCAGAGTACTTTACACATAAAATTAACCATCACTGGTATCTTACACAAAAGGCAGTACATCTGCCCATCATCTAAATAATAGGGATTCAAAATGGATTTACCTAGAAGCCACCATGGGGAAGGCTAGCATTGAGAATAAAACTAGATCTGGGAATATGGCAAGACTAGGTTACAGGAAGGGAATTTATGGTGTGAAAAATAGAGGATGTTTAAAAATAGTGGGGGATAAGGAATATTAGTATAAACATTAACCAAAATCCCAAACTATGTCTAAATGCAAGGTACATTTTCACAAAGGAAGTATATAGATAGGTGTCCAGAAGCACACACCAGAGTTGTCACAGCTGGGCATACTACTCTGAAGCATAGAAATTCAAGAAGTATTCAGACCTGGGGAACCAGAGAGGATGAGAGAAGTGAAGGGCAGATTCAAGAGCAAATTGTCACCACAAATGTCATGAGCTACTAACTCAAATCCTGCATTTTGAAGAAAGAATTGGCTCAAGGATGAATTGACTCCACCAATATGTAATGATAATGTGAATGATTTTGAAAAGCCAGAGATACTGAATGTAGACACCTTCAGGTCATAAGTGAAAGTTCTCATCACAAATTAATAGCAACAGTTTCTACTACAGCTTTGAAAAATGAAGATAGTAACTGAGTCATAAATCAATGAGATGGTGATCTATTTCATTCAGTATCTTTGAATGTGATTGAATTCAATGATTCAACTTAGTTTGGTCTGATATAGTTTTCTACTTTTTTACCCACTTATTACAATGGATTTTTGAAGTTTGATTTCCCACAGTTACTCAGTTAGAGATTGTCACAAATGCCATTTTCCTCTTTCAGTTTCTCTCATTCTCACAGACAACACTGACACTGTGCTGTTTTTCCAAAGATGTTATTTTAATGGACATTACACTGGTGAATTTGGCAACAACACAAACAGCAGAGTTGGGAAAAACATGGCTGTTTCTATTGCATCTTTTGGCAGAGATACAGACCTTAGATTTACTATCCCCGAGTGCCTCATCTGACTCAAATTTTATTATTTTTACAACACAGGAAGATGCTTTTGGTGTCCATAGGCCAAACTTTAACTTGCCATAACCCCATCCCAAAGGCCTCTCTGCTTGAGTTTGTCCTGGTCCTTGATGCTACTGAAAACACTTTAATAAAATCATCATAAAAAAAGGCCTTAAAATAAAAGTCAGTCACTGCAAATGTTTGCCTTTCCTTGCTCCTACTCCAATTTGTGCTTTAGGGATGCTTTCTTTGCCAAATCCGGTGCCTTTGGAGTAGGTCCCCAAAGACCTGTGAGCTTTCTAGTCTATCTCTTTGAATAAATGAGACAGTTAGAATTGGCAGGGCTTACTCCTCATCTTCGAAGCCTCAGGGAATGAGAGAGTACCAGTCCCTTCCTGGTGTTAGCTTTTGAAGTCCTTTTTTCTCTTTTGTTTTTGTTTAAATATTGAAGCCCTAGAATCAGATGCGAGTTTGACTCCTTATACAACTTCCTCTTTACATCATCTTAGAAAAACACATTTTAGATTTCTTAAATATCTGTTTTTCTATGCATAAGGTAAAAATATTACTTGCCTGCTTGTTCTGATGACTAAATAGTGTGCTGTCGGTTGAAATGTTTTACTGCAAAACAACATATATGTTAAGTTCTGCCAACATCAGTATCACAATTCACTTGTAATTGAAACAAAAATATTCATTTTGCAAAGAATAGTTATTAAATAATAGATTTCTGATGAAGTGTTTAATACACAACTAATTTCCTTCTGTATGCTTGACATCATAATGTAAAACAAATCCAAAGGAAAAATAGTAATTAAACAGCTTCAACTGGATTAATTGAGAGGATTTCAATGGAAATATTTGTATATTTAAAAAGAACTAACTATAGTCACACATGAGTGAGTATTTCTTCAAATATACAAGAGTTGTTCAATAAAATAAATTTGTCTAAAAAAGTATCGCCAAAAAGGAAGAAAAAAAGTTATGTGTGAGTTATTTGTATATTATGATTGCACATATTGAAAGAGGAAATATTAGATACCACAGATATTTGTTGATGAACAGTTTCTCAGGAGAAGAACCAGAAATTTTGGTATTTGATATTTATTTATTCATCCTTTTAGCAGCTATTCCATGCTAATTCCAAAATGAAATTGAAATAACTTGTCAGCTTCCAAAAAATCTCTAACACTGCTGGGACATATACCTAATATTCTTATGTATTATCTCATTTACTACAATTCAGTCGCAGTCCATTGAATTTTCAAGATGCTAAAGTAGAATTCCAGTGAGTCACTCACTTTCCAGTTAACAGTACTACTGAAGAGGTGGAAAACGAAGTCAGGGCTATAAATATGTGCACTGAGTACAGAGGGCATCTTCCATCCAATAAGATCAGTCACAGTCACAATCACAGTTAAAGACAAGGATCACATGTTGCCCTTTCAGTTTTTGTTTTTTGGGGTTAGCTAACACTTGTTTTGGAATGCAAACTGAGCAGCTCAGAAAATTAACATATTAGTTTGGAATTTTAACAATTACTTAGATGTTTTAACAAAGATTTTCCTTTACAACATTCTTTTCAAACACTTGCTGAAAATTTATTTTAAAAACAGCTCTTTGGGGTTCTTTTTCACTGCCAGAATTGTGAGAAGTATTAAGAAAAATCTACAATTATACAATTTGTATAACAGCACATAAGAAGCAATTTTTTAAAAATATATGGAATAGATCATGTTAATGCAAAGCCATAATTAATTTAAAGTGATTATTCAAAGAGATAATTATCATTGCCAGATGTGGGCTTTTGAGAAGCCATATATGAAGAGGTGACATTGAGTTGGATTCTGCCTGATGAACACAGTGGCACATAGTGGTAATGGAGTAAGAGAGAATTCCAAAAGGAAAACATTATGTGGTAAAGAAAGGAGATTGTTCATGCAGGTATATTTAAGCAGCTTTATAATGCTGACTTTATAGTTTGAAAAGTAGAAGAGTTCAAAATAAAAAAAAATTATGTAGATTATTTTGGAGTCTGATTTTATTCTCAAGGTAATACAGAATTAATAATAAAATTTCAACAAGAAAAATGAAATTATTAGATTTGCACTTCAGAATGAAAACTGGCAGAGACAGTCTAGTTGTTTGCCAAATATGGTAAAGCTGTCAGAATTTTAGCTTTTGACTGAGGTTCCTTTGACTAAATGGAGTTTTCCATAGTCTATACAGTAGACTTTATATGAGCATTAATTAAATTTATACTGTATTAAGCCACTGAAATTTGGAGTTTATCTGTTATAATCTTAGCACTACTTCCCTAAGTAAGAGACATTATTAGTACCTGAAAGTTGGGTAGTACTGAGCCCTAAACTGAACAGATGATTAGTTTAGCTGGATAATGGTTATTAGTAGAAAAATAAAAGCTTGTATAGGATTTGTTTAGTTTGCCAACAAAGTAAGAAGAGAATGATAGAATGCAGATTTATACAGCTTTTCAGAATTACAAAAAGAAGAATGATTCTAGATCTCAAATACTTAAAGAAAGAAAGAAAGAAGGAAGAAGAAGAAGTCAGGAAATAAAATACTTTCCAGAGGAAAAAACCCCATAGTAAAGTTCTGATTATGGATTTAGCCTTTCCAATGAAGTCTACTATTTCAGACAGCCTCAATACCACCACTAATGGCTGACAAGAATGATGAAACCAGTAATGATCAGGTTTGAGAATGATGTCTAGGAAATAACTTTGGATGTGTTTTCTGGCATATTAACTAGCTGGATGCAGAAAGATAAGAACAAAAAAGTATTGAGAAAAGTGTATTATTAATGAAACTATATCCACACACTAAAATGTTTTTGGCTAATCAATAACAAACTAGTACTGGCAAGAAGCTGCCTGCTAAAATACTATCTTAGTACAATCCTCACAAAACACATTGTTGTCATGGTCACTATAGATAATGGACGTGAAAAAAATACACTGGAATGAGATAAAACAATAAATAAAAGAAATCTTCCCACAAAGTATAATCAGAATGTAATCAAAGCTTCCCCTCATTTTTGATGTGGGGGGGGGGGTTCTAATTACATACATCAAAAGGAATTTCAGAATTACTATGCACCATGATTTGAGAATCTCGCATTTTACTCATTACAAATGAGAGCTTTACTTTTTTGAAGGGGTGCTTTGTGTGTACCTGTGTGTGTGTGTTAAGGGGTGACAGGAACAGAGATAATTTATTTTTACTAGTTAGCACGCACCAAAACCAGAATTTAAAAAGTATGTATTATCTTGAGATTGTGGACTTTCGTCTAGACAAGCAATTAGAATGGCCATCTCTCCTGGAGAAGAGATTGAATGTGTTCTAACTGTAGAAAGAGGATAAAATGGGTATTTGTTTGTTTAAAAGACAGGCATTGGCTGAAACTGGCACATGGTTTTTTAAAGAATTTCCATTCTAGTACACAGCTAGACCATATTCTCTTATTTTCTTCATAGTGATATGGAAAAATCATAGTGATAAGGAAAGGCATTATTTCTAAAGTTGGACAATAAAGCACGCATAATATTCCATTCTCTTTTTCTCTATTTCTTGGCTAGATGCAGATAATCCAGCAGTGGATCCTGATAACCAAAAACATTGCAAAGCTACAGTTGAAAAATGATTGATTCCATTAGACTGTCTCCCTCAACAACTGCACGGAACAGTGGCACCATCACCCCACCACTACAACACCATGGACTTGAAAACTAAACATTTTCATTGAAAAAAGTCATCAAAATTCAGTTGTTGTCATAGCAGCTGACATTGTACTGAAAATAGTTTGCAGAACTATAAAGTTGATATTACAGAAGCAAAATGTCTATTAAAACAATCCTAGAAATAAATAATGAGTACTCAATGTTACACAGCATTAGTAATTGAAAATATAGAATATATGATGATGGATTTGAAGTATGTTTAGGAGTACAGGATTAATTACATGACAAGATCAGAAAAGATAATTAATAGAAAAAATTATAGTTCTGAATTTTATGGTCTGTTACCTAATATAAATAAGTAATGTATGCACTGAGTGGAAACTACTCTTTGTTTTGTATTTGAATGATCTGTAGAACATTCATTCGGTATGTATATTGTGAATTATAAACACAGAAGAAGAAAAAAAAAAGTCAGGTGCGAAGGCACATACCTGTAATCCCAGTGGTTTAGGTAAAAGGATTACAAGTTCAAAGCCAGCTTCAGCAATTTAGGGGGGCTCTTAGCAACCTAGTGAGACCCTTTCTCAAAATAAAAAATAAGAAGGGCTGGGGATATGGCTCAGTCATTGAGTGCCCCTGGGTTCAATCCCTGGTACCAAAAACAAAAACAAAAACTAAGAGAACCAGAAATGAGAAATAGGTGTCAGTGATAGGCATATAGCTGGTAGTAAAATAATAGAATATCCCTGGAAGTTTCCAAGGGTTTGTGGGTAGAATCAAAGATTAAAGACAGAATAAATGAGATTTAGAGGACAGAATACTCTGAATGAAGAGATCAGAAAAGTTGGATGGAGGAGAACCATAATAGAATATTTTAAATATTCTTGTGAGAATAAGACATTTATTTATTTTGTAAGTGAAGTGAAACAATTAATAAAGCAACTGGTTATTTTAGAAGAGAGATTTTCTTTGAAATAGGGAAATAAAATAATTCTAAATATTGAGAAAATGGAGATAAAAATTGAATTGTTTTGAAAAGGGCTATGGTGTGAATAAGTGTCCTCCAGTAAAATATAAGACACCCGGTTAAATTTGAATTTCAGATGAATAATTTTTTCTATTATAAAATTTTCATGTATATGTATATGTCATAAGCATAACTATACTCAAACACATATGTTCCATGTATGTGTGATCCATAAATATGTATAGTTATAAAATTGTATAAATATATCTCATAAATATGTTTATTCCATGTGTGATACATAATTATTATATAGTACATATGAACACTAAAAGGCTTTTTAGTGTTTTTTATCTAAGATTCAACTTTACCTGAATTAGTATTTTTATTTACTAATCTGGCAGCTGTAATAGAAGAAGACACACATACTCATGCAGTATCATCAACATTTTTGAGTATGGAATAAATAGTAATGAAAAGATTATGAAATTTGTGGATCATGTGGAACACCACTGATTTATTTATAAGACAAGTACTTAAGAGATTCCCAATATTCTATCAAATATTTAAGCCAAGATTGAAAGTGACAGTGCCTTGGGAAACATTTACAAAAATTCTCATTTCCATTACAGTGTCCTCAGGAAATGCAAAGCTAATCTCAGAGAAAGGTGAATAACCCAGGCTCAAACAATGGGTACTAGAAGTAATCCTGAGAATAGAGCTGGAGAACTAGGGAGGCAGACTGGCAAGGATAGCTTGTCAGAATTTAGGAATTCAAGATCCCTAGCTTCATCAATGTCTTCCCACATATGCCCCTTGGATATTTCAGCATTCTTTTTCTTTAACAGTGTAATTAAGCCACAATCAGAATAGGATTTCACATTTAACTTTTAACAATTTAAGCTCAGCAGCTGCAGGAGATATTTGTCTCCATCAGGGCATATTTGGAATCTTTCAGGTTTGATCTGGATATTAAAATTCAAAATTATCATTTTCTTCTCCCATTGTCCAGTGATATTAGGATCATTCAGCCAACCCTCATCATATTCCGTAATTTGACAAAAATACTTGAAAATATCAGAGTCTCCCAGATCCTTCCTTCTTTTTTTTTTCAAAGAGAGAGAGAGAGAGAGAGAGAGAGAGAGAGAGAGAGAATTTTTTAATATTTATTTATTTTTTTGAGTTCTCGGCGGACACAACATCTTTGTTTGTTTGTGGTGCTGAGGATCGAACCCGGGCCGCATGCATGCCAGGCCAGCATGCTACAGCTTGAGCCACATCCCCAGCCCCCAGATCCTTCCTTCTGATAAGAAATTGGTATTTTGTTTATCTCTACTGCCAAAACTTGCCATATACTTTAAGTGTTCTCTTACTACTGGTAATAAAGTTGTTCTCACCTTTAAGTCTAAGCAGATTAAAGAATCGGGTTCAGAAACCCTTAAATTTTAAAAGTTAATTTTTAAAACCATGCTCCTATAGAATTCCCAATATCAAAATTTATATTATTCATCATCCTCCAGAAACAGAATCCATCATTATTTGTATGAACATTCATAAGAACAAAGATCTGCAGCAAGCAAGCTAGAGATCCCAGAAGGCCAATAGTACAGAACCAGTTCAAGTCTAAACATCAGAGCACCAGAATAGCTAATGATGGGGTTCCAATTTAAAGACCAGGAGGTAGAGACCCATGAAGACCTGATATTTCAGTTGAAGTCCTAGGATTTAACAGGAAGACCAATATCTCAGAGAAAGTCAAGCTGGTCTTTCTTAATCCTGGGAATGAATGGGTAGATGAGATAGATAGATAGACAGATAGATAGATAGATAAACAGACTTCTACTATCATGATGGACTAACTGTCTTACCTGCCAATCATAAGAAATTATTAATTGGGCATCTCCTTTTGGTACTGGAAAACAAATTGGAAGAGATGAGGATCTATAAACAAAAGGAAATCCATAAGGAAAACACTTCTTGGATTTGTATTTCAGTCTAGAATGCTGTATGTAGCATGACACAAGTGTTGGAGTCTACATAGACCACATTATTGTGCTAATCCAAGGAGAAAGGGGATTTCTTCTTAGAACACCATTCAGATCACAGTTCAGGTGGTTGGACCACAGGTAAAATTCAATGCATACTGACCTAAGGAAGAAGAGATGAATGTTTAGGTCTTCTAAAGGGACAGAAATTTGTGGATCAGGGTGTCTGAGATAAACAGCATTCTAATATAAGAGAAACCACAAACCTGGTGTGTGAGGGGGTTCGCTGTATATTTTTGCCAATAGCTGGCCCCTGCATATATAGGTTGCTAATCCCTGAAGCTTTGCAGAAAGACATGGTTTTGGAAAACAATCCTAAAAGTGATAACAGAAGGCATAACTGTTGAGAAAAATTGAAGGTAAAGATCAGACAAAATGTATCAATCATGCTGAGCACATCAAGCAATCAGTTGTGGCCCCAGAAATGCTAGACATTAGAAATAAGAACTATAATGGGTACAGTAAACCAACCATACCAGAAGGTGAGGCAGGAAGACTGCAAGTTCAAGGCCAGTAACAGCAATTTAGGGAGGCCCTCAGCAACATAGTGAGATCCAGTCTCAAAATTTAAAATTAAAAAGGGGACCAGGATAGAGTTCAGTGTTAAAGCATTCTGGGGTCAACTCCTAGTACCAACAACAAACAAACCCAAAACAAACAAAAGCCCCACTATACCCTAGCATAATGATTATACTCTTTACATAAAAAGGACAGAATTGAAAGAGACTCCTCCTAACAAAGAAATAATCTAAGCCCAATAGGATTGAAATGATCCTTTAATAATTTAAGTGACAGAACAAAAATTTATACCTTTAAGAGAGATTAAATTTGTTTAGACTATCTATAAAATATCATTCACATTATTCAGCTATATTAGTTTGCTAAGGCTGCTGTAGCAATATACCACAAACTACATGGATTAATAAACAATGATTTGTTGTCTCAAAGTTCTGGAGGATTTTGGAAGTCCAAAATCAATGTACTCGGTTCTTTATAAAGACTGTAAACAAAGAATGTGTTCCAGGAGGCTATTTGCTTCTGTAGTTCTTTGACTTGCGGCAGCGTGACTCCAAACTATACATGGCATTCCGGCTGAGTGTATATCTGACTCCAAATTTACCTTTTCTGTCAGAAAATCTTTTGTATTGTATTAGGGATTTTTTAATATCCTCATTTTAAATTGATTAGCTTTGTGAAGACTTTATTTTCAAATAAGGTTATATTCTGAGACAGTAGGTTTTTGAACTTTAACATATGAATTTCTATGGGCACAGTTCAACCCATAACACCCACATAATAAAAAATATTTCTATTTTACAAAGTTATGTCAATAAGTGAGCCATAAACAAGAGAGTTTGAAGTAATCAGTAGAAAGAGACCTGCAGACAACCCAGATGTGAAAAATAACAGATAATAAATTTAAAATAGCTATAATAAATAAATTTAAGATTTTCCAAAATGTGATAATTATGAGTTAATAAAGGAGTATATTATCAAATAATTGAAAACTATTAGTAAAATGAAGAAATGAATTCTAGAAACCAAGTGCATAAACATACACACAAGTAAATATGCATATGCATATATATTTATGTATAATAAATATTCAATAAATATACATATATAAAATGAACATATGAGGGATGAACTTAAATACAGATGAGAATCAGGAGACTTGAAGACAGTTGAAAATGCATTAATGCATTGCATTACACATATAGAGCACAATTTTTCATCTCTATTTGTGTACATAATATATTCACACCAACTTGTGTCTTTGTACTTTGGATAATAATGATCATCACATTTCACCATCATTAATAACCCCATGCCCACTCCCTTCCCCTCTGCCCTATCTAGTTAGTCTATTCCTCCCATGCTCCCCCTCCCTACCCCACTCTGAATAAGCCTCCTTATATCAAAGAAAACATTTGGCATTTGGTTTTTTAGGGTTGGCCAACTTCACTTAGCATTATCTTCTCTAACTCCATCCATTTACCTGCAAATGCCATGATTTTATTCTCTTTTATTGCTGAGTAATATTTCATTGTGTATATATGCCACACGTTTTTTTATCCATTCATATATTGTAATGTATTCCACTGTCATATATAAATAAAAAAGAAAAAAATTTAAAAAGGAAATACATTAATGAATCTGAATGATATACATGTAAAAAGAATTTAAGAGAACTTCAGTGATTTGTGCACAAAGTTCCACCAGTTTAACATAGATTAACTGGAGCCCAGTCAGAAAGAAAAGAGATAATGGGTACTAAACACAGTTGAAAAAATTATGTTCCAAAAGTTCCCAAATTTGGTGAAAAACTACCCTCTAAATCTAAAGTTTAATAAAGCCTAACAGGATAAATACAAAGAATGCTGTACCTTGGAATATTGAAATACAACTATTAAAAACAATAGATAGAACAATCCCATAAAAACAGATTAAAAAGATACATTATATACAAACAAAAACAGCTATGTTATTTGAAATAACAGTTACAAATACCATGGAATTAGATCTGTAAAGCGTTGAAAGGAGAATGAAACCTTTAGGTAGAATTCCATATTCAGCAGATGTATCTTTCAAATGTGACTATGAAATAAAGATATTGACTAACTAAAAACTGAACACCAGCAAGCCCTCTTTAAAAGAAGTGCCAAAGAAGGCTACTCTTTGGACTAAGGAAATAAAGAGGGCTCAAGAGAAATTTAAAAGAGAAATTAATCCAAAGAAGGAGTAAGGAGCACCAAAAATAGTAATTCTTTGGGCAAGTAAAAAGATATCTTTTATCACTTAAAAATTATTTAAAAAATAATCACTGTTTAAAAAATAATAACAAGGACTTTGTGGATTTTATAATGCATAGAGAAGTAAATTATATGAAAAAAAATACAAAGAACAGGAGGCTAGTAAAAGAAATTAATGCAGTTATAATATACTGGTACTCTACATGAAGTAAAAATATATTATCTCTTAGTAGAACATGATAAAAATGTATATTATAATTTATGTAGGAAACTGAGACAATAATGAGAAAGGTGTAGTCAAAATTCAAAAGAGTAATTAAAATGAAATACAAGAAAAAAAGGTATTATCCCAAAGAGCATAACAGGGACAGAGGAATGAAATAAATAGCAATATGGTAGGCTTAAACCCATCAAGTCAATGATAATATTAAATGTAAAGGGTCTAAACATCTCAATATGGGGCAGAAGATGTTTCACCAGATTTAAAACCCACAAAACAACCACATAGTTACATAAAAGAATAACTTCAACTATAGATGCATGTAGATTAGACAGTAATGAATGAGCCAGGCTCAGTGGTGCTTATCTGTAATTCCAGCTAATCAGGAGGCTAAGACAGGGGAAATTGCAAGTTCAAGGCCAGCCTGGGCAACTTTACAATGAGACCCTGTCTCAAAGTAAAATGTGAAATGGGCTGGGGATGTAGCTTAGTGGTAAAAAGCCTCTGGGTTCTATCCTTAGTAACAATGAATGAATGAATGAATAAATAAATAAATAAATAAATATAAATAAAACAGTAATGGATGAGAAAACACAAGCCATGCACACAATGCACACTAAAGGTAAGCCAAATAGAAATCAAGTCAAACAGTAGACAAATAATGTAGTTTAATTATAAAAAGTGTTGTGAAATTAACATAAAAATCTTAAATATAAATATACAAGAGCTTAAATACAAACTAAAACTAAAGGCAAAAATAAGTGCACTATTATCATTGGAGATTTTAATATCTCACTCTCAGGAATTGGTAGAATAATTAAAACAGTAAATGAGTAAAACTATACTTTTAAAAATGTCTACAATCAAAACTATTATGCTCTTAGACCACAAATAATTTAATTAAAAATTAATCTCAGACATCTATAAAATAGTTAAGATTCACAAAATTAGCAGCATACTTCTAAATTATGTGTTATAGAAATATAATGAAAATTAGAAATCATGACTTACCCAACTATTGCAGGCATTGCAACTACCCAACTATTATAAAGTAGCAGAACAAAGTTAAAGCAATTGAAATAATTATAGTGAATAGGAAGGATAGTATTTTTATGTGACCTCTTGACTCTTTTTTTTTAATTTATTTTTTTATTGGTTGTTCAAAACATTATAAAGCTCTTGACATATCATATTTCATACATTGGATTCAAGTTGGTTATGAACTCCCAATTTTACCCCAAATACAGATTGCAGAATCACATCGGTTACACATCCACATTTTTACATAATGCCCTATTAGTAACTGTTGTATTCTGCTACCTTTCCTATCCTCTACTATCCCCCCTCCCTCCCCTCCCATCTTCTCTCTCTACCCCATCTACTGTAATTCATTTCTCTCCTTGTTTATTTTCCCATTCCCCTCACAACCTCTTATATGTAATTTTGTATAACAATGAGGGTCTCCCTCCATTACCATGCAATTTCCCTTTTCTCTCCCTTTCCATCCCACCTCATGTATCTGTTTAATGTTAATCTTTTCTTCCTGCTCTTCCTCCCTGCTCTGTTCTTAGTTGCTCTCATTATATCAAAGAAGACATTTGGTATTTGTTTTTTAGGGATTGGCTAGCTTCACTAAGCATAATCTGCTCTAGTGCCATCCATTTCCCTGCAAATTCTATGATTTTGTCATTTTTTAGTGCTGCGTAATACTCCATGGTGTATAAATGCCACATTTTTTTATCCATTCATCTATTGAAGGGCATCTGGGTTGGTTCCACAGTCTAGCAATTGTGAATTGTGCTGCTATGAACTCTTGTACATTGCTGGTGGGACTGCAAACTGGTGCGGCCAATCTGGAAAGCAGTATGGAGATTCCTGGGAAAGCTGGGAATGGAACCACCATTTGACCTCTTGACTCTTAACATGACCAGATAACATTACCTCTGGCTTTATCTATCAGAGTGTTTTCAGAGAGATAAGTATTTGAATTGGTGTTTCCTGAGGATGGGAATCATCCAGTCTTGATGCAAGAAGGAAGAATTCTCACCCAATCTACCCTTCCTCTCTTTCTCTTTCTCTCCCATGCCAACCACCCCTGCTATCTCTCTCTCTCTCTCTCTCTCTCTCTCTCTCTCTCTCTCTCTCTATCTCTATCTCTATCTCTATTTCTATCTCTATCTCATCTCTATCTCCTGCTTCACTGCTTAAGCAGAGACATCTCATTTAATCTTCTCCTGTTTTTAAAAACTCCATTAGAGTGCTGAGATAGCAAAAAAAAAAAAAAAAAGTCTAATGAAACCTTTAAAAAAAGTAATGAGCATTTCCTAAATGAGAAGCTGCTGACAATTACTGCTTTGATCATTGCAAAAATGACAGGAAGATCAAGAAATTGCTGTAAACAGAGGAAAGAAAAAAAAAAACTCTCAGTATAATGTGATATGATGCAAAGTGAATCTACTGACAATCCAACTCCTACAGAAGGTTTCACTGGGTGCCTATAACAGAGACTAGGTCAGGGTAGGAGCACTGACAGAGATTGACACTGAAGTGCAGGCTTGAAGGGCATGGAGCTATCAAAGGTAGAAAAAACAGAAGGACTAGGAGTAACTGAAAACTCACCAGCACTCTGGGGTGGGGGGTGGTTTCCTATGTAACCTGTTCATCTTCTGTCTCCAGCAGAGAGGAAGAAAAGCTGATTAAAACCTTCCTGAGGCACAGGCCCTGGGGCTTTCCTGAATTCTGAGTATGAAGAGGGAGAACTCTGTGGTCTCACTTACATGAGGAATCCTCAGAAGTCAAACCCATGGCAGTAAAGCATAGAATGGTGGTTGCCAGGGATTAGATACAGGTGGTTCAGGAAATGATAAATATTGGTAAAAAGGTATAACTTTCAGTTATAAAATAAATATGTTTTGGGGGTCTAATATAACAGCCTGGATTATAGTTGATGATATTGTATTAATTGAAACTTGCTAAGAGTAGATTTCAAGAATCCTTATACCCTGCCCCCCGCCATACACACCTGAGTGAATGGATATGCTAATTAGCTTGATTGTAATAATAATTTTATAATGTATGTGCATATAAAACTATCATTTTGTATACCTTGAATATATGCAATTTTCATTTGTCAATTATATCTCCTATTAATCTGAGGGTGAAAAAAAGGGTGAGCCAAAAGGTAATTGAAAGACATCTGGGCCTTACTCTGGGAAAAAGTCTACAGCCAGAAGAGGTGCAGGACTGAAGAATTGTTGAAAGCGAACTCCTGATGGGCCTACTGAGGGTGAGGGTGAGGACAAGAAGGGAAATCAACCTTCTCGGCCCACAGATCCTTGCAAAGGGAAGGTAACAACTCCCATGAAATTAAAAGCCTGAGGTGGTGAACTTAATCTGATCAAAGAAATAACAAATCCCAGAACCAGTTCAACCACTGACTGCACTAACTTGACCTTCAAAAAGCAGCATGATAGAAGAAGCACAACTTTTTCTGAGCATAAATATTATTTACTTTTTCTCTACTCTTCTTTCACACACACCTGACAGTCAAACAAAAATAATGGAAACAAAAATGCAGAAGATACATCATCATCGAGAGAGGATGTTGTCAAAATTTTTTATGCATTTGTTTGGATGACCATACTTTTTGTCCTTATTCTATTAATATGTTACATTGCATTGACTGATTTTTAAATGTTAAACCAATCTGACATTCCTGGAGTAAATCACTCTTGATCATCATCTATAATCTCTTTTATACATTACTGGTTTGGGTGTGCTAATATTTCAGAGGATTCTTAGTGTATTCATTAGTAGTAATGTTCTGTAAACTTTTCCTTGTACGGCATTGTTTAGGTTTAGTATTTAGGTAATTACACAGATCTCATAAGGACTTGAGAAGTATTCTCTCCTATCTTCTGGAAGAGCTTATGTATATAATTACTTCTCTAAGTGTTTGAAAAAATTTACATAATTTATTCCACAGGAATTTTATTGATAAATAAAGTCTGAGGTTTTATCTTGGAAAGATTTTAAATTTCTAATTTAGTTTCTTTACTTGCTATAGCTATATACAGATTTTCTATTTCTTCTTGAGTAAAATTTGGTAATCAAGCCTTTCTAATAATTCTATTCATGTTGTCTAATTTGTTGACAAAAGGTTCATATTATTCTTTGGAATTTTTTTCATTTTTGTAAGGTTATTCCTCTTTCATTGCAATCATATATTGCATCTTCATTTTTGGTATTTCTAGTACATTTAAAATTTGGGGATTTTTTTTTCTTTGATACCAGAGATTGAATCCAGGGATGCTTAACATCAAGCCATGTTCCTAGTTTTTTTTTTTTTTTTTTTTTTACTTTGAGACAGAGTCTTGCTAAGTTGCTTAGGACCTTGCTAAGTTGCTGAATATTAGATTCAAACTTGTGATCCTCCTGCTTATCCTACTGAAGTTGCTTGCTGGAATTATAGACATGTGCCACCACACTCTGCAGATTTTTTCTATAACACAATTTCCATTGGTTACCTTTTCATCATTTTTAAAATTTTTATTTATTATTAAATGAGTCACACTCATACTTTAATTTTTTATACATGGTTTCCTTTAGGTCTTTGGATATTTTTAACATGCTTCAAGATTTTTGTGGAATCCAACATCTGGTCCTACAATGTTCCCTGTTTTTTCATGTATATATGTCATGTCACATGTTCCTTTTTTTTCTTGCATGCTACATAATATTTTGTTGGAAACATTTTATATAGTGTATTTTAGCAATTCTGGATTCTGCCACCCATCCCTGATGAATATGCAAGTAGTTGTTGTTTGCTTGTTTATGTATATGTATGTGTATGTGTATATATATATATATATATATATACATACACATACATATATATATATATATATATATGTATATATATATATATACATACACATACATATGTACATATATATGTGTATATGCATATACATATATATATATACTCATAAATATATATAAATATATGTATACACACTCATCCACACTCATCCACACTTCTATAGTGTCTACCTCTAGTACAGTAGTTAGTGATGTATCTTTTTAGTTTCTCTATTCTTCTGCTTATTTTTATTATTATGGTATATATCCTAATATCCAGTTGGGTTAATGTAAATTGTTAAACAATCAATGATTGGGCAGGGACTGTGCTTGAACACCTTAATTCATTCTTTGCCAGTGCATTAATATATGAATTGGGCTACACTTTGAAACTTCAGGCAGTTTGTGTATCTATCCTAATTTTTACCTTTTGCTGGATCTTGTCATATCTTCTGTGCAACAGCACATACCTCATGGGGCATGTGGATATCTAGGGCCCGCGCCAGTCCCTCCTGCTTGTGTGCATCATTGTACATATGTAAGAATTGCCTTTGAGACCACCTGGCGTATCTGGGATATGTGGTAACTTACCAATCCCATTATGGCTTTCTCATTTCTTACATCTCTTTGATAAATTCCTAGAATGTTTGCTTGATCTAATCAATATCAAAACTTCAGTCCACTGCAAGATTGCCCTACCCTGATTAGTTGCCATCAAGATAAATATAATTTTCAACAGAGATCTGATCACAGAGTTTTTCACGTCCTGTTCCTAATCAAGGTAGTTCTTTCCATCACTGAAGATGCTAGTTTTCATGGCTTGTCCTGCCCCAATAGAACTACCTCCCCTGGAGATTGGAAATGTAAGGTGGACTCAGTCTAGGCTAAAAGCACATAGATTCCCACTGTTTTTGTATAAGTCTCACTATATTTCCTTGAACAAATGCTTTTCAATATGTTGAACAGATGTTTTTAAAATTCAATAGAACTAAAAAAAATTTTTGAGAAATTTGTCTAATTTACTATTGTTATTGGGTTTGGGGTTTGCACATCTCCTCCATTCTGCAAGTGACATCTCTCATTGGCATGGGGTACTGCAAATTGTCACCACAGCAAAGGTACCATTTCATAGTAAAGTTAGTACAGTGGTTCACTACAGAATAGTAAGCACTGGTCTCATCACCCAGTGCACAACCTAGGATATGCTTGCCTTAAAGAGCAATAGACTATCTTCATTTAAAAAAAAATGAACACTAATGTCTTGCAAGAAAGGGGCACTCATCTCAGTATGGATATACTCCTTAAGACAATAGCTACTGTGTTGCACTGTATCTTCAACATTTAAAACGTGTGGATCTAGCTGGGCACTCTGTCCCACACCTATAATCCCAGGAGTTTGAGAGGCTGAGGCAGGAGGATCACAAGTTCTATCCCAGTTTCAGCAGTTTAGTGAAGCCCTAAGCAAGTTGGCAAGACCCTGTCTCAATTTTTTCTTTAAATAACAAGGGCTGAGGATGTGACTCACTGGTTAAGTGCCCCTGGGTTCAATCCCTGGTACTCTCTCCAACCACCCCAAAAATTATGGATCTGTGTTACAATGGTGAAAGTAGAAGTGTCCCCCATATATTAGTTTGGTTGAGCTGCACTAACAATTACAACAGACTAGGCATTTTAAATAACAGAAATTCATCGCTTACATTTATGGATATTTGCCAATTCCCTAGGGGCTAACTGGAGGAATTCATGACTCTCTTCCCTAAAACTTTAGAGACACTCATTATGAGAGAGATGAACCTTCTAATAGGGAACACAAATAAAAGCCCCATTGAGTTCAAATCTAGGGGAGCTGCAATATCACTTTTCGGTGCATGTGCCTATATAAAGGCTGGTAGGGATAATCAATTTTGTTCCTTTTTCAGAAGTTAGGACTACTGCTTTGTAATTGGGGGAGGAAGAAATATATTTGATATTCAGATGATTCACATCCATTGTGATGGTACTCACATGGACAGTTTTAAGTGTAAATGAGCAGGTATGGCATTCATATATGAGGATAGCATAACCTCAGTATGGATATCAGGTCTCTCCAAAGTTGGAGTCTGAGACATGTTACTTGAAAGCCTCAAGTCCAAAAATGTGTTTTCCAAGAGTTAGGGGGATCTAAAAGTGATAGTAAAAGAGGGAAATTATAATTGTGTTAAATACAACTTTGGTACTAATTGCAGCATTGGTCTAGGTGGTAGTTTTCCCAGTAATTATTCTGAGTTGTCTCAAGGATTTTGAACCACAAAATTAAAAAACAGCTATGTCTGAATAGTGTCCCACAATGATTCCCTTTCTTTAAGTCACAGCAGGGAAAAAAGCTGACTAAAACACTGGGGATAGAACCCAGGGCCTCGTTAATGCTAGGCAAGCCCTCTACCACCTCAGTCCCAGAAATGTAGTATTTAATGATTAAAGAAATTAAGTTGTTTATAGGATCAGGTGAAATTCATCCACAGGCTGGAGGTGATTGTACTCTGATTTAACATTTAACTAAAACTTGAGAAGACAAAAAGTTGGGGGAGTAATTTGCTATCTTCATGATAAAAGATGGGACAAGACAATGTGTTTGAAAAGATATCAGGAACTAAGAGAAAAACTAAGGCAAATGGAGTATGTTTAAGTTTAGATCAAATAATAGGTAGATAAAACATAGCCCATAAATGTTGGTGAGTGACAGTAATAATGAGTGCTTATGTGAACAAAGATACAATGAATTTGTAGTAACACTAATCTTTTGATTAGTTCATTTTTTTCTTGGAGAATCCAAGCAACACAGTGCAGGAATCAGTGAGAACATGTTATAAGATTGATTTAGTATTGCTGATTTGGGGTAGATTTTCTGCCCAAATAATTATAGCAAATATACTAAAGGAGTGATGAACTGTGTAGAAGAAAGACTTAGAATGGAGATGGAATTTTGATTAAACAAAATAGTAGAAAGAAAATGAGTAAGAAAGAAAAGATATAATTAGAAATTTGTTCATTAGAATTTGAGATTTCAAAAGTACTGGATATGAAAAACGTCAAAGATGTATGTGTGCATTAAAATCATTATTTCACTTGTAAATAGCATAAATTATAATGGAGTTGAGAATACAAACATGTCATAGCCAAGATGTTAATCAGTTATCCAAAATATTTGAATTTAGTTAAGCAAGGACAGAAGTTTAAGTGAAGATAAGTATAAGTCATGGGTTCAAACTTTTAGTTTTCTGGAAAAGTGTATTTCAGTGTTTACCAAGTTCTATACTAATGGTGTGATGGATTTTCTGTGCTTCAAAAGAGGAGAAATGCTTTGAACAAAGTCACAAGAATCTGTATATGAGAATAGAAGGAAGACCTAGGAAGCTTTTGAGTCATTCATTTCCTTCTATATTGAGTGGTAACCATATTATTTTATTATTCAAACAAGAACATTTACAAACCCATTGATGCATAATATTTATACATAATAGTGGGATTCATTGCGGCACATTCATGTATTCATACAACATGATTTGATCAATTTCACATCCCAGTTCCTCCCATTGTATGCCCTTCCTCCCATACACTGCTTCAATTCCTTTCACCCTATAGTTCTCCCTTCTATTTTCATGAGATCTCTTTTTTACCTTTTTCTCTCTATCTTCTACATATGATCCTTGACTTTCTGAGTCTAGTATATTTTGCTTAACACAATGCACTCCAATTCCATAAACTTTCCTGCAAATAACATAATTTGATCTTCTTTATGGCTGAATAAAACTCCATTATGTATATATACCACATTTTGTTTATTCATTTATCTGTTTGAAGGATACCTTGACTGCTTCCATAACTTGGCTATTGTGAGTTATACCGCTTTAAATATGGGTATGCCTGTATTGCTATAGTATGCTGACTTTAGTCAGACAAGTATTTTTTTTTTAAAGATAATTCCACTTCTGCATTTTGTTACCCAAAGGTAAAATAATTGTGGGGAAAACTTTTTATTTATTTGACTGAAGGGTCACAAACTTCCTTCTTCCGAGAATGCATGTATAGAAAGGTGTGGGTGTGTGAACATGTAAGTATGTAAGTATAGTGACAAGAAGGTAACTCATTTTAAAGAGTTGAGAAAATGTTTGTAAATGATGAGATTACTTGTTTTAAAAATATTATCAGATCTTCTACCATGCATGAAGCAAAAAATGGCAACCAGAACTTAGTTTTTCTTATTTTTATTTTACTTCTACTATATTATTCTGCCTCTTCTCATTGTTATCTGACTAGACTAATTCTTGGGGACCTTTTAAATCAAGCTATAATCTCATTTATCTTGCTGGTTTCAGTATATTTTGGCTAAATGAAAGTGGTTTACAAAATGAAAAAAAATATTATTAAATGATTGATCTAATTATAAGATTGTCCTTTTGTTTTATAAGATTGTCCGTGTGTGTGTGTGTGTGTGTGAGAGAGAGAGAGAGAGAGAGAGAGAGAGAGAGAGAGAGAGAGAGAATAGGCATAAGTGGTATAATTATCACATGAAATCGTCTCTGATCAGACCTAATGTGATCACACTTGAAGTGACCAGAACATTTAAGGTTCCTACCCATTATCATATATATTCTTTCATTTGGAGTACAGTATGTTCCTACAAATATTTTAAATATATTTACCATTCATATGTCAACTTGAACTAGAATTTACATTAAGATTCATGATCAACTAGTAACCTTTAAGGAGGCACCATAGAGTTGAAGACTTTACCAAATACTCCTAGGTTCTTTCATTTCTTCCTTGTAGAATGAGAATATTTTCTATTTATATTCAGCTATGCACAAGAAGGTGAATGAACTCCTTGGAAAAAAATTATTATGAAGCTCCTTGATGAAAGAATCTTCAAACTAATGATCAGTCATTGCATTCATGATGCTAGAGTTTGAATATGTCTCCTCCAAAATTCAGTTGTTGAAACTTAATGGTTAGTGTGATGGTGTTAATAAGTGCAGTGTTCAAGAGGTAATTGGACCATGAGGTCTCCTCCTTCATGCATGGGATTACAGTCCCTACTAAAAGCTTTAAGCATCATTTAGCTTGCCCTTCTGCTTTTTGCCATGTAAAGACACAGATTTCTTTCCTTCTGGAAGAGTCATCTAGAGCCTTTACCAGACAACCAAACCTGTCTGTGCCTGGATTTTGGATTTCCCAGTCTCAAGAATTATGAGAAAATAAATTTTTGTTCTATGTAAATTACCCATAGTATGGTATTTTGTTATAATTAGACAAATATAGGAAGAGTCGATTTAGTTGAATCAGAAGATGATTTTGCAATGGAGAAAAGATTATTTGTTGGTAATGGAAAAAGGGAGAAATATAATTGAAGAAACATGATTTAACACAGTAGAAAAACAAATCTGATATTTCATAGTTTTTCTTTGTCAGAGTTCCATGTAATAATCTTTTCCCAAAGTATGTTAGTTTCTTTTTTTAGTTGCTTATGAGGTATGTTTTAAACGGAGGTGTTTTTGAGGTTGGAATTTATTATATATGGTTGATTTTTTTATATCCATATGGCTATTTATGGTTTGGAGTAGAGAAAATAGAGTGTCCTGTGTGTGTTTTTATGTTTCTCTTTTTAATATTGTTGTACCTGTTATAATAATGCATGTAGTTACATATAAATAGAGGTATAAAATTATAAAAAATTCTATTGTAGAAAAAGAGACACTGTGTGTGCATGTACTCGTGCACAAATGAATATCTATAGCTACCTATAATTAAATATACACATATATGTATATGTGTGCGTGTGTATGCATGTTAAGATAACACTGAGTCTCAATTAAAGGGGAATTTGTAAGCAGGTTTATAGAAGAAGTAATTGAGTACCAGTTAGAATTTGTTTCTTTATTTAAATCACAATCTAGATTTTTGGAAAATATCATCTGTCACTGTACATTAATACTATAGTACTATTGTAAAATGTAGAAAGTTATTTTATTAATTGAATGACCCTAAGCAAACTAAATAATTAATAAACAATCATTAAAGATATACTTAACTTTTGAAATATATTAAGTATATAGACTTCCTGTGCCTAAACAATGTATTCAGGTACAACTTTTATATCTGCCTTTCAATATGTAATTTTAATAAATCTTCCCTCAATTTTTCAATATCTACCTTTCCGGTGCATCTCATTTAAGCAATCTGAGAGCCCGGATTAATGGTAACTTCGCCTAATATCAAATTTAGTGTTGATCAGAAAGTACTGGAAACACCATTTGGTGACAGATTTCTGGTATTAAGGCAAAATTCTTATTATTTCTTGCTAGTTCTTATAACTGCATATCTTCTATCATCCATGTAGAGACAGAAGCAAAACTCTACAATAACTGCATGAAAGTGGCAAAGAATGAATAATAGGTCTTTATTGGGTGGCATAAAAAGATGAGGGTGACAGAATGCAGAATAACAAAATGTAGAGTGGCTGGAGTCCATAAACAATCAGGAAATTAGTAGATGAGGCCAATGTTGACACTTCAGTTCTTAATTATCCTAATTAGAGACCATCAGAACAGCAAAATAATGTTTATTGAGCCTGGCAAAGTGAAACATTTTCATTGTGCTTATTGCTTACTTTGGCAGCCATGTTACATTGTTGACTCTCATGCTGTGTAGTTAACAAAAATCTCATAAGCCATTTTATATGAACTGTGGTTAAGCTAGACCCCACTCTTACTGCCCTTGTAAAATTGCTATTTTGAACCCAAATACACTGATTTACATTCTCCAACTACTCTTATCCTAATAATTTTGGCTTAGTTTTTGTAGCGCATGACCAAATAGAAATGATGGATATCCACAGTCAACATAATTATAAGGCATATTTGTTCATTAACAGCATAGGATACAGCTTTTGTCTTCACAGGATAGAGAGACAGGGTAATGTTTAGGTATGTTATCATAAAATCATATGCTACACAGGTTATAAAAATTATGTACAGAATCATATGGAAGAAAGTCATATGTAACTTTTTCCTGAATTTATATTTTAATTTACAAATAAAAATAATATATATTTATACATTACATCATGATGCTTTGAAATACATCGTACATTGTGAAATGGTTAAATCACACTAAAAATCATGTGCTTTACATCACATTATTTTTTGTGGCAAACATAATCTGCTGTTTTAGTAATTTCAAGTATACAATGCATTATTTTTAGCTGTAATCTCCATGCTCTGCAATAGGTATTTTGTACTTACTTTTCTATCTAACTGAAAATTTTTCCACTTTAAACAACAGTCAATTTCACCCCATCATACACTCAATATTTGTCTTTCTGGGTCTAGCTAATTTCACATAATATAATGTGAAAGCAATAATTTGAACTGAGTTTTATAGGATTAAAAAATGTACAATATTAGGACAGAAGAAGGAAGGGAAAATCATTTGAAGCTAGAGATTGAGGAAATAGTTGGTATTCGAGAACCAAAAAAAAAAAAAAAAAAAAAACTGTGGAAATTATTTGTTGTTTTGGTCACTTTCCTTTTTTAATATTTATTTTTTTAGTTTTTTAGGTGGACACAATTTCTTTATTTCATTTTTATGTGGTACTGAGAATCGAACCCAGTGCCTCACACATGCTAGGCAAGCGTGCTACCACTTGAGCCACATCCCCAGCCCTATTATCCTTTTTTTAAAGAGTAATTCAGCTAAATGATTTGATAAAGATCATATACTAAAATTATGGATTATTCAATTTCTTCTATAATCAGTATTTTTTAATAAAAACTAACACACACATTGCTACAACATTACAAGTGTATATTTAAAATTGAAAGTTACTCTTCCCTCCCATGAAGTATTTGATTTGTTAATCTTTGAAGAAATGGCAAGTGGGTGGTCTGTTTGGGATGGAAGATATATTTTATGATGGAAAGGCTCTGAAAATTCCACTAAAACTACCTAAATATTTATCTGCTTTAGTTTCAGAAATATACATAGCTATGCCTATTTATGTGTGTATTTTCTTCCATAATCTTGCCTGACATTTGTTCTGCCCACTTATACTAAAAAAGTATTCTTACATGGGGAAGATTTCTTTTTTGCTGCATTGATGTGAACTCTCTAGGTTTGTGAGGTATCTGTCTTTCCCCTTCAAAGTTGATCAGGGAACCAATTTCCTTTAAATACGACTGGGCATTCGGTTTTTAGAAAGCAGAAAAATGCAGAAGGAAAAGTGTGTGGAGAACAAGACACACCCAAATGTCATGAGACACAGACCTAGTGCATATCACATCTGTTTCTACATCCCAGTTTAGAACTCAGTCAGGTGGCCTCCGCTAACCAGAGAGCAACGAGAGCAAGTGTCTTATAGCTGCACAATCATGGGTCCAGACACAAATCTATTACAGTTCAATGAAGAAACTATCAGGCTCCGGCACAAATAGGGAGCTCCCTTACTTATACAGGTTTGGTTTGATTTGGCTTGGTTTCAACCTGGCAAATAGGTTAGAAGCTTGGTACTTTTTAATTTTAGAATACTTGTAGATAAAACACAATTGTTTCACAACCATTTCTGTGTCAGTGTTTTCCAAAGTGTGGTTTCTAGATCACCAGCTTTACTATTACTTGGAAATGTTAGAAATTCAAATCGAGGGACCCATCCCAGATCCAATTAATCAGAGATTCTGGAGATAGAGCCCAACACTCTACTTTAGCAATCTGTGTATGTGATTTTTTTTAATATACTAAAGTTTAAGGAAAAGGTTTCTAACTCTATGTACGCAAAGTATATTTCATACACAGCCACAGGATCTTTCTGGAATTTGTTAGAAATGCAAAATCATGACCCATGCTAGATGCACAGAACCAGAATCTATATTTTAAGAAGACCTTTGGTAATTTATATGTACATTACTATTCAAATAACTAGTTAGATTTCCAAGCTTCTGCAGGTGTGATTGAGTGGCAGAACTCACAACTACAGAAAATGGCAACATTTCAGAATCCTCAGCAGTAGCAGTGGCTTTTCACCTTAGTCCTTTCCATTCATTCATTTCTGAGCCATCAACTGTGGCATAGGGAAACCACTTCTGCCTTATTCCTTAGAATATTAATTTTAGAAGACAGAATTTTCTATATCTTATGGCTGAGTCATTCAGACAAGAAGTTATATTTGATGCAGAAAGCAAGGTTGACAGAGAATCTTGCCATGTTAGTTCTGATTGCTGAAATTTTCAATAAATCCTGCCTGATGCCTGATAAACTTTGATTGTTCCACTTATTTGGTAAGACAAAATAATACGAGTATAGCCAACATGATACCAAAGAATAACAAAATTGGGGGCCTGACCCAAGCAGATTTCAAGACTTATTTAATGGAATGAGAATCAAGACAGCATGATGTTGGTGAAAGGAGAGATCAGTGGAGCAGAATAGAGGGCACAGAGAAAGACCCATATATAATCAAATAATTTTTGACAAAGGAGGAAAGGCAATTCCATGATGAACAGCCAATTTTTCAACAAGTGGTGTTTCCACAACCAGGAAAATCATATACAAAAATAAACCTAGATGTAGACCATATGATTTTCAAAAAAATTACTCAAAATAGGTCACAGATCTAAGTGCCAAATACAAAAATATTGATCCTCTGGAAGAGTAAGGAACAGTGGTTTAGGCCTATAATCCCAGCTACTCAGGAAGATCAGGTGAGAGGATTACAAGTTCCAGGCCAGCCTGGACAATTTAGGCACTGTCAAAATAAAATTTTAAAAGGGGCTGTGGATACCTTCAAAGAATTATGTCCTACCTTTAATTAGAGGTAGACTATTCCTAGGTTTGATCCCCAGTATTGGAAAACAAAATTTTTTGAAAGGAAATTTAGGTAAACATGTAAGTAACCATGAGTTTAGTGATAGGTTAGATAATGATTTGGGTTAAATGTGTGCACTCAATTCATTGTTTAAGTCCTAATCCCTAAAGCCTTAGAATGAGAACTTAGTTGGAAATAGGGTCTTTACAGATGTAATTCATTAAGGTAAGATCATACCTTAATAGGTTGGCCACTAATCTGTATAAAGTATAGACTTTAATTTACAATACTTTATCAATATTATTTCATTAATTATGATAGCTGCACCATACTAATACAAGAGGAAACTGAGTGTTCAGGGTATATGGATGGTGCTTTCTGTACTATTTTCACATTTTTCCTGCAATTCCCAGTACATATTTTTACAAAGTTGAAGGAGTATGAGTAATGGATAAAAATCATGGTATGTTTTATTATTATAAGTATGGATTTTTAATTATTATTTGAATTTTAATGGCTTGAGCTTCTTGAATTTTGATTTTTATCAACCAATATTTGCTTAGAATATTTTTTTAAAAATCTGAAATTTAGGGCTTTGACTAAGGTTGCATAATCATAATTGTTTACCAGAGTGATGTACTGAGTAATCATCTATTGTTGAGATATCAAATTGTGCCTTTTACCTGTTCTATAACTAGTCAAGTGCAATAACTTTTTTAACTGATAAATTTTATTTTCAGAGCTATTTTAGGTTTACTACAATTACTTTTAAGTGTAATTTTGCAAGTGAAAAGAGCCAATAACAGTTGCTTGCTTGGTTGATTACATGATAAATATTGTTCCCTACTATGTAACACTTACCAATAAATGCCAATAATAATTGCAACAAAATCTTTTGCTTTTAAAGCTGTGTAAAAGGCAGAAATAATCATGTAATCATCTTGTAATTATATGGTACTTACTATGCAATTACATAGTAAATACATTGTAAATTCAAAATAATTACATGGTTATTTGCATTATGCATAGTATCTAATCCAATTTTGACACATAAAATAATGGTAGCATCCAAAGGGTTGCCCAAATTTCTCCCACCTACACTACAGGATCGGCAATAATGGAAGTAATTTAAGGAAGTCATCGAACAAATGCTTGATAGTACATGATTGGAAACTACCCATTCATATTTATGACAGGTAGAATTATAAATTAGTGCAGAATGGGTTTAGCAATTAGACTATAAATTATCAATTAAAATTTATGCTAACCATGATTTTGGTGTTGGTGACATTAAATGATATTTTATCAAGAACAACTGAATGAATATTTAGACAAAAATGTTCCTAAAGTGGCATTATATGTATTTTTATGACTGTTGAGAAACCGTTTTTTCATATATTTAATTGTAAATATATTAATTTTAACAGAATAATGTGAATATATTTAGTAATATTTATAAAACTCTAAAATATATTTGAGTTCTTTGAGTATTTTTGTGTCAAAACAAATATTTTTGGTTTTTTTGAAAATTAAAACAAAATATTTATCATTAAACTTAAATTCTATAAGAAACTGACTGTAGGATGTCAGAGTGAGGAACACAGAAGATTCTCACTAAAAATATGAATATTTTCTGGCAGTAACCCAGAGATATTGACAACAGAGAAGATTCAAGGGACAGATCTTTCTGCTCAACATTGGTTATGGGAGCAAAAAGAAAGGTTGAAAAAATTAAGCAAGAATTTAATACCTAGTAAGCCCACCTTTCAAAATTAAGGTAGAATATAAGATAATAAAAATCTAATTTTGTTATTAAAAACATGCTTTACATAAAATATTTTAAAAAGTCCTTTAGGCTGAAAGCAAATGATTACAAATAGTAATGCAATTCCAAACACTCAGAGAAATGAGTCTTGGCAAAGATAATCTTGTAGGTAATCTTTCAAAAATGGGCTCACATATTAATTCCCTCTTTTTGTTAATAAATTAAAATTAATCATAGAAAACTATGTAAGTATATAGATAGCCAGGCAAACAAATGGACTGGTTCAAATTGTATTCAGTACCAGAAGATATATTGAAGTCTTCTCTAGTACTTGTGTTGGTGACCTGATTTAGAAATACAGCCTATAATAGTCAGTTTTTATTGCTATAATTAAATACCTATGACAGGTCGCTTACAAAGTAAAGATGTCTATTGAACTCATAGTTCTGAAGGTTCAAGAGCATGGTGTCTGCATTGACTCAGCTCTGATGAGGGCCTTCTCAGCTGAGTCACACCATGGCAATGGCAATGATGGGAGCACATATAGGAGGAGCAAGTAATAACATCACAATACAAGAAGCAAAAGGGAAACTCAAGGTTCAGGTTCAGGAATTTATAACAACTAACTATCCTGACACCTCAAACCACCAATCCAGTATTCCCCTTCCAGAAGAAAGTCTTCAATTACCTAAGGCCCCCCTCTTAAAGGTTCCACAGTATCTCCCAATACCATCATCCTGGGGAATAAGATCCTACAATGGATCTTTGAAGGACAAACCATATCCAAACAAGAGCAGTCTTTGAAAAAGTAATCAAGTAAAAAAAGGAAGTCATTAAAGTGGGTCTCAATCTATTATAACTGGCCTTCTACTAGGATAAGGAGACATAGAAAAGCTAGCCATATAAAGATGCACAGAGCATAGGGAAATGCCAAGTAATGACAGAGGCAGATTGGAGTGATACAACCATAAGTCAAGTAATACTAAGGATTAGAATTACTCTGAAAAGGGTAGGAACAGCCAAGGAAAGATCCCATTAATTGTCTAAGAGGTAACATGACCCTGTTGACACCTTGATTTCAAACTTTTATACTCTAGAATTGAATGAAAATAAATTTCTGTTTTATAAAGCCACACAGTTTATGGTACTTTGTAATGGCAGCCATAGGATACTGTGTGCATAGGTATAGTTTTATGTATTACATTGTCTTTCAAAATTTTGTACATAATTACCTTTACCAAAAGTCTTTCCTGTAGATTCTAGACATAGATACAGATATTCAGTTATATAAGTTTCTATTTCATAAACATTATATTAATTTGTTAGGTTACCATGACGCATACCACAGACTGGGTGTTTTCAACTACACAGATTTATTTCTTCTCATCTCTGGAGCCTAGAAATCCAAGATCAAGGTGTTGGCAGCATTGATTTCTTCTGAGGCCTTTTTTGGGGCTTGTAAATGACTTTCCTTTCCCTCTGTCTTAACTAGGTTTTCCCTTTGTGAATATGTTTATCTGTTCCCAAATTTTCACTTCCTATAAGAACATTAGTCTTAGTGGATGACAGTCTACCCTAAAGATCTCATTTTAACCTAATTATCTCTTTACAGACATTACTATCAGATACAGTCACATTTGGAGGTACAGGATGATGCCAGTTTAGGGGGGATCCCATAATAAATGTCTAACCTGTTTAACAATAATTGTACAAAGGGGGCTGGTGAAACAGATGTGCAGGAGAAGGAACAGACACTGGATAAATCAAATACACATGAAGAAATGAAGACACAAGGAGATGATTTTGGATTATCTTATTTAGCCCAAGTTAATCATATTAGTCATCAAAAGTGGGAAAAGTGAATAAAAAAGATGATATAGCAAATGGAGTCAATACATCAATACTGGTTTTCAGGATGGAGATAGGGTGCTATGAGTAAAGGAATATAAGAGACACCTAGAAACTAGAAAAAGCAAAAAAAAAAGAGAAAAAAAAGTACCATAGGACCTCCCAGTAATGAATGTGGCTTAGCCAGCATCTTGATATTAGCTCAGTGATACCAATATTCAAACTCTAATCCATGCAAATTTAATTTTAATTGTTAGTCCTCTGTACTATGGTAACTGGTCACATTTATTATTAGCTGTGTGACACACAAAGACATAGCAAGCACACCAGTTCCCTGGGGCTTTTGTAACAAAGTACCACACACTGAGGTATGTAAAATAACAAATTAATTCTCATTATTTCTGGAGGCTAGAAGTCTGAGATTAAGGTATTCCGAGGACCATGCTATCCTGAAATCTGTAGGGGAGAACCCTTCTTTGCATGTTCCTCATTTCTAGTGGTAGCCATGGATCCTTAGTGTTTCTTGGTTCGCAGCTACAATGTTCTTGTCTATTTCTGTCATCACATGGCATTCTCCCTGTATGTCTGTGTCTTCACAGTTACTTCTTATAAGGACATCAGTCATATGGGGTTAAGGTCCTACCCTACCCCCTAACGCACTATGACCTTATCTTATTGAACTAATCACATCTGTAATGAATCCCTTTCCAATCAAGTTCCATTCTATGGTATTGGAAATTAGAACATCAAAATATATTTCTGGAGAGTCATAATTCCATCCGTAACAATAAGTTTAGCAAAAATGCACCAAAAACAAGGAGGAAATGAACTGTATCAGAATAAAGATTTTGCTTCACTGATGTTAGTATAAATCTGAACTAAATTTTCAAAATTTAAGATATATATTTTATGCCATTTTGCAAAATTTAAGATAATTCCAAAAAATATAATCACAAAATTGTTAATATGATTAAATTGTGAAAATACTCATGTAATGAAAAAGAAGGCAATAAAGCAAGAACATAGAAACAATGAAAAAACAAACGTATATAAAATAAAAAGACAGAATGGCAGATGTGAATCTAACTATACTGGTAATAGAAATGTAAATGAAATAATAATTGATCAAAATGCAGAAATGAACAAACTGGACTTTTCAAAATAAAGGAATCAAGACCTAGATCTTTGTTATCTCTAGGACATACTGTTTCGAAACAAAAATATAAATAGTTCTGAAGTAAAAGGACTGGAGGAGATATACTGTGAAACAGATACCAAAAGAGGGTGATTGTACTACTAATAACAGACAATATAGACTCTGAAATAAAATTTTTACTAAAGATAAATGGATAATCTTAAATAATAGAATATTTTTGGAAAAATCATATTTCCCTATTTCAAAACTTACTACACAGAAAATAGTCAAGACTGGGTAGTATCAGAATAAGGATATATATAACAATATAAATAGGCATAGGTATAGTCAGATACATACATATATATAAAAAGTTAGATGTATCTAGAGTAGAATTGACAACCCACTGGTAATACTTTTATATTTAGTTCAATTCAATTTTGAAAATGGCATAAAGAAAAGTAAACAGGGAAACAATTATCTCTCCAACAAATGGTATTAAAACTATACCCATAGGCAAAAAGAAAAAAAAAAAGAAACTTGTACTCCGATCTTGCACAAAAATTTTCTCAAGATAGGCTATAGATTAGAATGTAAAGTCTAACACAATGAAATTCTTAGATGACAGAGAAGAATAAATCCTTATGACTTTTAATTATATAATACTTTCTTAGATATGATACCAAAACAAAAGTGATAAAAACATAGAAATTGAATTATATCAAAATTATAATATTTGTACTATAAATGAAGTCATCCAGAAATTGCAAAGATATCCTATAGAACTGGAGAATTTGGGAAGTAGTGGGTATCAATCATCACAGTAGGCTGGAAATGCATCCTAATCTATTCTAAGTAATAGTACAAATCCACTTTAAGTATTTTAAGGATATTCTCAATAATTATATTTTGATTTAATAGATCTTGGGTCTTCTGTTAAATCTTAGGTACATTTTCAAGTAACATAAAAACCACTGCCTTAAAACTTAAAGTACTTTGCTATACTCAAATTTAGTGAGAAGTGTATTCTTATATCAAATTTTATTTGGCTTTTTGCTATCTTAAAAATGCATCTTGCATAATGTATTATAATATGGATTAAATCAAAGGTATACTGTTAACATCCAACTCTGTTGTTTATCCAAGTCAATCTACTTATATATACAAATCTGATATTTACTTCTTAAAATATTTAACAGGCATAAGTGCCCATAAATCAGTTATGACAATCATTGTTAAAGCAATCAATAGTAAGGAATATGCATTAATTCAAATAATATTGATAGGCTCATGACCCTGCATCAGTCTTCTGTGAAGTAAGAAAAATGAGACATCTTCTAAAAAATCAATATTTTTCTTTTTATGTCATTCACTTGAAGATTATCAATAATATATTACTTTTTTACCTTATGTGTCAATGGTGTAACTTTTAAATACAGGCATCTTCACATTTTAATGTAAAATGATAATCTGCAAGGAACTGAGAGGCTAAAAGTCATTTGATCGAAACATTTTTTGAAGTTTAATTATTGTTTAAAGCTATATGGGTATGTTCATGTGTGTATGTGTATATGCTTACACACACACACACACACACAGACTTGTATGTGTACTTGTACTGTTGAATATTTGTTTGTAGTAGCATAAGAAAGCTCTTTTAATATGCACCCCTCACTCCTGCAAAAATGCTCATTTGTTTCATTCTGAAGGTAAATTGCATGAAGAAAATAGCAGAAATCTCAGTACACATCTTTGTAGCCCTTGTGAACTGGGCCGTTATACAGGTATGTACTTAGGTAAAAATACAAAATGTGAAATTACAACACCCATTCATCAAAAAAGAAACATTTTAATTGGTTATAGGTGGAAAATATCTACTTGACAGTCAGTTTCTCACTTTCACGTAAGTGCTTTGCTGCTTGGATGCCTAATCTTGTTTAGTGTAGGGAAAGTAATTTGACATGAAAGTACCTAGATGGCTGCCGAAAATTAATTGCCAATTAAAAAAGAAAAATGTTTGTGCTACTCTATAAACAAGCCAACGTATAAACCTTTCAGTCTTGTTGCTTTATTTATGTCTTTATAGATCTGGTTTCAAGCTATTTGCATACAATTTACAAATTCATATTATAATTCTCTAGTATATTTATGATTTTATAGTTGTATATATTTTACCTCCATGAGAAATATTTATTTCTGTATGCTTCTGTTGCTTATTATTTAACAAAAACATCACATCGCATTTGATAGTTTATGTGTCTTCTTTAGAATAAGACATTTTTATTTCGAAAGAGGAAAGAAAATGCTTTACCACCACCAATAGGTACAGGAAAGTGTGTGCATACACACATGTACACACACACACACACACACACATATACCCTATGGAAACCCTGTCTTCCCAATTTAGAAAATTTTTTATACCTTTTATATCTGCTAGTCTCCAAAATATTAAAGATAATAATTTTTTAGTGGGGAGATATGTCTCTTTTCCTGAAGAAACTTTGAAAAATAAAGGATTTACAGAGTTCAATACTTGTAAACTATTGTTTATATGGGAATCTGAATTGCCACAAAGAGAAGCAATTTGAATTCCTAGTTTTCGTCTGGAAGTGAGTAAATTTGGATTAAAGATAAAATCTGGAGCCATTATAGTAAGAAAATCAAATAATGAGGGGAAAGTAGCAATGTTTTTAAAATGTTGGAAAGGAAATTTATAACAATACCATAGGAAGGGTGGAGAAAAATTGAAGAAATAAGCAATGTTAACCTAGATATGATGTAAAGTGTAAATGAGATATACCCAGAAATATAAAATGTAAAATAATGTAAAAATAAAAGACAAAACTCAAGTCTGTTCTCTACAACACAGAATTATATAATCCAAAGGAGCCCAAGTCAAATGTAATAGAACCAGTGTGCAAATATTAAAAGTCAACCTTATACTTTCACCTTTTAAATGATTTGAAATTTTGATTTTTAAAATAACTATCAAAGACATTTCATTTTATATTTGGATATTAATTTTGTAGGAACTTGTTTATAATTAAACCTATTGCTAATATCTGCCTTATTTTTATGCTTCGCATTTTGAAATGTTGGCAGCTTTTTCTGGTTATGTAAAATTGCCAGTGAGATGAAAGGTGGTTTTTTATTCAAGATCAAGCATTCATCAAAGCTATCACACTACACCTGAAGAGGAAAATGATGAAAATACTTTTTCCAAATCATTTTCAAAACTAATAACAGGAACTTCAGCATTTAACTTTTTGTTAGTAAGGAACACAAGCAATTTTCTTATTAAGAGTAAAATTTAAAGATATATCTTCTTTCACCTGTACCAGTAAACCAGAACCTGCTTACTGGTGTTCTCAATTCTTTTCAACTTGTTTTCCCAAAGGCACACTGTTTCCTAACAATGAGGTTCTTTTCCTTGTGTCCATATTAAATTAGGAAACAGATATATTTCAGAGCACTTATCACATACTTAACACAAGGTAAGGGCTCACTATATGAACATAATTCCTTAGATAATACCTCTGGCTTCAGTCCTGCTTTTTCTTCCTCAATATTCCAGTCTTTTATGAGTCCCTTATTTAAACTGAACTATTGTAAAAGCGGCCAAGAATATAGTTTCATATTTATTGATTTCCTACTATACATTCCATACCTTGAGAGCTAACCTTACATTGATTATCTCTTATTTTTGGGTAGTATAGGTATTAATAGTAACATTGTGAAAAAGAAAGCAAGAGGTCCTCTCTGTTACTCTGCCTTTGCATTCATGGATCTGAAGCACAGTTTTTTTTTTTTTAATTCAGCATCACCCAGTCTTAATTCCTGTACTGTAAAAAACATTTATAAACAATGTTGCAGGTGAAGCTATGGCTTACCATTACTAAAACAGTCTTGGTAGAACTTCTGCTCCAAGAATTAATTTCACTTAAAAAATTGGGGGTGAAATATACATTTATATATATATATATATATATATATATATATATATATATATATATATAAAATATACTTATTTATATATTTTTAAATAATACAAATTATATTTTAGCTCAATATATATTACATATAATATGCTTTTCAAATACCATATATATTTTAGCTAAAATAGTGGCTATTTTAATATTTAAATATATTTAAAATTGAAATATATTTCAATTTTCTGTTTGCATTTTCTAGGTAAGCAGAGAAGGACTGTGAAATATTTCGTGGTTAACAAGGCCTCTGTATTAAGGTAAATCTGGTTTTAAATCTCAGTACCAGCATGTATAGATTATGAACACTATCATTTCATACATGTGCAATTACTTCTTTATTTACACAGGTGTATCTGCAACACTTAGAAGAATTTCTCATTCATCAATATAACATAAATTTTAGCTAAAAGAGTGGATAAATAAATCAAATTTTTATTTGATTTTATTCATGTCCCTGACTGAATTGTAAACTTCTTGTGTAAGCTTGCAATGATATCCACTATTTTATTGCATTTCCAGGATGTAGCTTGAAATCTGGTATGGTATATGTTGAAATAAAAAATGTTTGCACATACATGCACTCAGAGACACATAGATCCTTATTTCTTCTTGTTCATTTGTACTTTTAGAACTATTTACTTGAGAATATTTGTAAAAATATTGTTGGTTATCTTTCTTGGTATATATATGGTTCATAATACCAATAACACAACTAACATTCAAGTAAGAAGTTCATCTTACACATATTTTGGTACCACAATAGCCAGAAGAATACATATTTAATAATGTTGACAGATCTTACAGAATAAAAAAAGTTCTTTGCCAGTTCAAAGTCATCCAGAATAATTTTGACATATTGGACATTTAATAAAATTTTGATAGATCTTACATCTTCATGAAATATATGTTAACATTCTCTGAAGAGCAGATGTAATAGAAAGAGGTCTGTAACTGGAATCAGAAAACTGTGGTCTCGGAACTAGTTCTACTACTATAAGCTTTGTGTCCATGTGAGAATTGCTTAGATCTCTCATTCATCTTTTACTTTTGAACTTGTAGATTATAATACATATCATTCCCTCTGGGTGTAGAGAGGAACAAATGAAACAATGTGTGGTAAAATGCTTTTCAAATTGAAATCACTACACGAATAGTGTAGTGATTTATTCTGTAAATAGGTGGCTCCTGGTCAAGTGCCAGATATATTGACTAGTTGTTCTGACAGATTTGACAAACTGAGCTTCAAACAAATAATATAACACTAAAATATTTCCCTTTTAGGAATCTACATTTACTCTAACTACTGCCATATAGGCTGATATAACAATGGAAGCAGAGTCTCTCCTTCTCATCATTTCCAAAATTTTTCATTCCACAAAGAAAAGAGAAATATTTTCCTGAGGTACACTGAAACCACTACAATGCCATGATGAATTATTTAGATGAATTCATGCTAAAAGTTAGTTGATCACATGCTAATCTGATTAGCTTCTTTTGCATATTTTCTATCTAATTTTCACTGCTATTTTGTACATTCAAGGTGTCTACCATAAATGAAGGTGTAGTAAAATCATTTCAAACATTTTAAAGATACAAATTTTAAAACAAAAAAATCCATTGTTGTAATGAGGACAAATATTCTTAAGGTGTTTGTTACTTTGTTCATAAGAATAATATTTATATTCTGGGGAATATTAATTATCTATAAACTTAGGAACTTCAAAAAGTGTGTGTAGATAGACTCCACTGCCAAAAATAGATTTGAGATCATATTGAACTTTCCTTATTTTTATTTATTATTTCATAGTTGCTTCTAATGGATTGGTGTGAAACATGGAGTGGGGTGTGTGTGTGTGTGAGAGAGAGAGAGAGAGAGAGAGAAAGAAAGAGAGAGAGAGAGAGATCTAAAACCCATGATAATATGTAGAATGCATTATTTTAAAGATAATTATTTATAAATTAATATCCATAAAGTTATTTTATCCTAACGATTATGAATTTAGAAAATGGAACTTTACACATGAGCAAACTTTTTAAATCCACAGGACACTAATCATGAAGTATAGATAATCTCTAACTATTTAAAATAAAACATTTTAAAATTTAACTTCATGAAAATATACTAATGTTACTTATATGTATTAATAACTCATTATGCTCACTCATATCTTTTGACAAGTAATTTGGAATGTGGTAGTGGCAGCCATTAAAATATTTCAAACAATATTGTACTTCTCAAATATAAGCTATTAATGAGTGATTGAATATTTTACATATGCTATTTAAACTATCTTAAAGTAGACAATAAAATTCACTTTAGAACATTAAAGTTATCTTTCCCTACTAAATAAACCATAGGTGTCCCTTACATTTCTGACACTAATTTACATTAGTTATTATTATAAGCTTGCAATTCTTATCTCAGACAGTTATATAGATAAAGTAAGCCCTAAGTAACATTAAATCAGCCAATTTGACAATCTTCTCAGTAATGACCCTGACATGGCTGTTTTGCTTCAGAATATGGGTATGTTTCAGTAATAGCAGGTGGGTCTTTACTGACATGACTTACTTATGAGTCTTTTTCTTTTTACTTTGAGTTCTGTAGGTCATAGAAACGGATATTAACTTTTTGAATATTCATATGCATATAGATTCTAGCCTATCTACAATGACATTTACAACAATGACATTTCACAAAAATTGGAGTCTTACATAATCACAAACATTCAAACCAATTGATTCAGAATTTCCCCTAAACCATTACTGGCAAGTTAGAATTTTATCCAATCAGAGATTTTTAAAAATTGTTTTCTCATTATCCAAGGAACATTGGATAATTTGGAAAAATCTTAAAATTTTTCTTAAGAGTTTATAATCTAATTCTGAATCATGCTTTATATGTAAGGTATAAATATTAATAAACCCTGCCTAATTATGTTATAATATTGTTGTGATAAAAATTTTATATGAAAGGAGAGGTCATATAAGAGCAATTTGGAAAAAAAATCTTTCTACTATAAATTAGAGAATTAAAATATTTCCATTCTTACACTTGAAGTATTTCCCAGGAACTAGATTAGCAATAAATAGCTTCATTTAACTGAATATTACTAGTGAATTCCCTATATAACTAGGAGGTCTTGAGGTCAGAACTTAATTTCTCTGCTTAATAAGCCACAACTTAAATATGTGTGTGATGGTTGAGATGAAGGATATTGACACACAACATGTCCAAAGAAGTATGTAGACTTGAGAACTGAAAATCACACCACAATCAGAACAAAAATTTTCAATGAATTCCTAATTTGGAATAATATATAAACTAATTCTCAATGATCTGCACCTAAGAATATTTATTCTGTTTGTCTAGTAGTCTGGGACATAACAAAACATTTTCCCTGTAAAATTTTTGTTTGAATAATGCTAAATGACAAAGTCTCAGTGGCTTACAACACAAATATTCATTTCTCATCCGTAGAACTGAGGAGTAAGTCTAGGACCTATGTTTAGATGTCACATTGGGCTCAGGTCAGCTTTTTCTTTCATTTCAGGACCAAAAAAGGAGAGTCAGTCACTATCTAGGGCATTTTCATATTACATTGTGCAGAGTAGGGCAGGTAGAGTGCAACCCAACCACACAAGTCCACAAAAATACATTTAAGGCCGTCACACTCTCCACTGGTCAAAGCAAGTTACATAAGCAAGCCAAGTCAACCCAGTCAATGAGGCAGAGAAATTACACTATCCCCATTGTAAAGCATAGCAAGATCAAAGAGATTTCTAAAGACATGGTACAATCCACTAAATGCTAGAAAAACAAAGACAAATTAATGGACTTGTATAGTACTTACCATAAAGAAAAGTCAAAATAATTGTGGTAAACCATAACATATATTTGACAATGCCCTCAAGACATTCAGCAAGTAATCTGAAAACTGCCATCTTTCAGTCAGATCATTATTGGGATACAATTCTCCATGTGTTCATGCAAGCAAGGTACTGACTCCCCTTTGTCTAGGATTATCTTTTAAAGGATTTTTACATAGAAAACAGACTGGGAAATAGACATATTGTCTCCATTTGGAGCAAAGGGCAAGCATGCTCAGAGCTTAGTAAGTGCTTAAAATAGTAATTATTATTACTTTGAAGTATCATATATATATGTATATATGTATACATATATGTATACATATATATGTATGTATATATACACATACATATATACATATATATGTATGTATATACATAAATTAAGCTTGTTAATTATGTTATTCAAATTATCTATTCACTTATAGGTGTTTTGAGTGATTGATCTATTAATTGCTATGAGAAATATATTAAAACCATCCATTCTGATGATACATTTGTCTTTTTATGATGATCTGTTATTTGCTATGTATTTGAAAGGTATGTCACTAAGTACATAAATGTTTAGAATTATAATATCTTCCTATTGAAGTAAACATTTTTCACAGAATTAGTGATTTATAGATAATGCTCTTTATATCAGTCCCGATCTTTCTGGTTATACTGCTCCTGAATTTCTGCAGCATCTAGTCACGAACTTCATTCTCTGGTACTAAGTCCTCTGTTGTTGGAAACTGGTCTGAAAAAATACTGCAGATGACTCAAAAGCATCAGGCAAGATATTTTTTCTTTGTAACTGAGGTTGCAGTATAACAATGTAACCAAGAAAACTCAAGTTAGGATATTTTTCCTTTTTTTTTTGATTAACTATTTACTTATTTTTTTTATTTTTTTTTTTGAGACAGTTTTTATATTTTCCGGGCTGGCATCAAACTCACTATCCTCCCACCTCAGCCTCCTGAGTAGCTGGGATTAGAGGCATGTGCCACTGCAACCATTTATGAAACAGTTATCCAGATTTCAGAAGTGGTATTATGGTTTCTATGGAAAGTTGATTCTGAGCCATTGTTTTGGCAGTCTTTTCTGGGTTTTATACTCTACCATCCAAAAATGTTAAGCAACTAATTCCTTGTTAAACTATCTAGAATTCATTTTGTCACTAACTCACATTAGACAGTAACTTATAACACTACTTATGATGGGAATATGGGATTATTTTCTGGTTGGTCTCAATAATAATGGTTATTTCCAAATAGAAGACTAGTAACCTTGACAGGCAAATAATACATTATCACTCATGGGTCCCCCTTTGGCAGACCAAATATATACTACCATACCACTGGATTGTGGGTATATAAAACCATAGTCATAAATGAATGCTTCACACAGTGGAATTTATAAAGTGGCAATAACATGATGAGTTTAAATCTTAACTTCTTGAACAAAGCTCGGGTAAAGAAAGAAAATCTCTATGACTTCCCTAAAAGAAAATAAGAACCACATGCTCTGGCTTTGAGACATTACACCATACATTAAATCCACATAATTTTGGGGATCTTATATGCTATTTGGAAAATTCACTAGGAAAGAATTGGAGACTGATCTTGAAAATGATATTTTAAAGGATTTATTTAAGTTATTCTCAGATTTCCACATTTATAAACCTCACTTGCCAACAGAATCATATCTTGCTTACAGATCCTAAAGGAACATTTTCTAATGTCCACCTGTACTGTCAGTGCTTACAGGGCCATTATATAAATCAGATTCCAGTATGCCATGTCCCAGGAACCATGTTGCTCATATACATTTGAAATGCAAGATTATATTATTGTATAAAAGGAAAAAATCATCAATCAAAACTGTGGATAGAAATAATTTCTGGAGATGCTAGGCCATATCAGGAAGAATGTGGCTTAAGATTGATAGACGTCATTGATACACACACACACACACATATTTACATATAGACATATATGAATATATACTATGTATTAATATATATGTACTATGAATATGTATTCATACATATATATCATATGATACATAATGTATAGATATGTATATACATAAATATATATCATATGCTATCATTTGGACATCTTGATGTCAAATAGAGATGCAACAGGTATTGCCATAAAAACAATTTTAATTTTCTATTACCCATAAAGAAAGCACAAATAGGCTAAATTAATTTTAATAATGTATTTTATGCATTGGATATATGCAAAAATACTATGACTTCAAACTAAAAAAATAAACATAATATTGATTTATTTTGTGTTCCCTGATTTTTAAAATCCAGTGTGATTTTATGTTTATATCATATCTCAATTCATACACTAACTTTTCATCATAAATAATTAATTTGTTTAAATCTAATAAAACTTACAGTGCAGATTCACATTTGCAAGACTTTCCATCTTTTAAACTTTTCCAATAAAATTAAATAATTTTTAATTAATATTTGTTTATAGTGACAAAATTTCTACTAGCGTCATCTGGAAATTTTTGATGAGTAATTCCTTCAAGAAAACCAGAATAGTCTACTGCAAATTTGAAAGCAAAGAAAGGAGAGAAGAAAGTGGGGGAGAAGAGATGGAGGAAGGACAGAAGTAAAGAAAGAATGGAATAAGGAGAGTGAGAAACAGCTTTTGGAAATTAATATTGTCAATACAATAATAACACAAGAACATAGACAAATTGTAAGGGCCAGTTATTGGTATAGATAAGTTGAAAGACATATGCTAATATATAGGATTAAATTAAAAAGTAACTGTGAAAAAATGTTAACAATGATTAACTTATAGTTGTTTATCAATTGCTTAACGAATTCAGCAGCAGAAGATGGGATACTACCAATGAGAAAAAAAAAAAATTGGAAAATGTTCCTCATCCTATTCTTGGAAGATTTGGGCTTTCCTAAATTATTTACTAAAAAATGTAAAGAAAAGATACATGTACACATCTTACCCATATGGAAGGAAATGAGATTTTCTTAAGGGTCAACACTATCTTGCATTTTTTGCAAGCCGATGCAGCTGTGTCTTGAATGTTTATAAATGCAATGACAAAAGAGTTTCTAGTTTAAAATTGTAAATTAAGATAAAATATCATTGAAGTGTCAAGTAAAATAAAGGTATTTTCAGTCATAAAATATTGAGAGTGGTTGCTACTATTATCTTCAACTAAATATTCTGAAAGGTAACCTAGATAGGAGAAGAAAAGTGAAAAGAGGAATATGAGAATGTAGATAATCTGAGATGACAAAAATAGTGGCAGACTGTTCTTTGAATGAAAAAAAATCAAGTGAAAATGTTTCTTTTTTTTTAAATTGATCATCCTGGAATCAGAAAGTTGCACTTCAACAATGTTTTAGGGGCATATAGATTAAATTATCTTCTTCATAAGCCTCAAGGCAACATGCATTTCTGGAGTGAATATTTACCCAAACTTAACACATTCAAAGCTTAGTAAAAATTTTTGAAAGTAGAAAATTTTCTTACTATTTCAAAGCATACAAGAAAAGTTTAAGTCTATAAAATGGCACTGAAAAATATCTTTTGCTTTGTTGACAATGTTTTGTAAGATTACTTTATTTTCAGATTTTTTTTTGCACAATACTATGTTTATGGTTTGTATCACAGAAGTGAAAATATAACTTTGCATTTAAAAAATGGCAGTATGCAAAGTGAAGAAATGAAAAAATGGGAGGTCATGTAATAGAGAAAAAAGATATTCATCTTATACTGGAACAATAAATATACATATCAAAGTTGAAAGTTTTTAATCTTAGAGAACATTATCTAATATGTTCTTACTATATACTAATAATAAACATTGTTTTATTCCTAAATTCTTCTCATCTAGAGTTTATTTTGAACAAAAACAAAATCATGCTGTTCATGTCCTATTTTTTTCATTTAACATTTATAGTCTATAGTAGGCTGAAGTTCTATTTTTCTTTTCTCTTTTGTCTTCTTTTTCTTCAAGGAAGAAGTAAACATGGATATTTGAGGAGACTGGAAAAATACCTTCATATGTTTTCCAAAGCAAAGACAATGTGGAAATCTCTCATATGAGACACTTCTAGTCAAGTGAAAGATGAGGGGAAAAAAAAGGGAATGAGGGATAACTGAATTACTCCAAATTGGGAGAAGCATAGGAATAATCTAGTTCTACACAGAAGAGAAATTTGAACAATTTACTTAAGGAATTGGGATAGAGTCAATAAATCCCAAATCAGTCTTTTTGTATTAAAAATAGACAGAAGAGAGAATCTAATGAGCTTAAACTCTAAACTCCTAGCCATAGAGATAATGAGAGCAAGAGACCTTGGTCTGTAAGCAGCAGCCCCCTTTGTTTCACATTGAATACCCTCATCTAGTTATTAGTTCTTCCTGTAGTAATCTGTCAAACAATAAGGGGCTAGAATTTTAAAAGGTGCCTTGCCATGGAAAGCAAAGCTAGTGCTGAGCCAGTGAAAAGGTGAGATAATGAGATTGACATTGCTGACACTGGAAATCTGGTGATATAAAGATTAGTTTACAATCAAATTACTCTCATATTCACTTATAGCCAAATAAGTAAAGAGGCCACCTGTAAAGTATTTTCCCCACGTGTAATGGTGTGGAGAACATTATAATAAACACATGTTTTAGGCAGCGAGGAATTCAGTGAAAGTTGCTAGCCGCACTGGTTGTTTTAAAACTAGGCAAGATTCTCCTAAATGAATGATTCATCCATAGTAATGACACTAATTCATTATCAAGTTTCAGTTTATACCTATTTTCATTTTTTCCAATCTGTTTCAGTGCAGTTGAAGCTGTGGTTTGTTGTGTTGTTGTTTTAAAATGTTGTTTTAAGTACATAATTTTACTCAATTTGTGCCAGGAAAATGCCCAAACACCTTCATTAGAAATAAAGCAAATCTGTTCAACAGTACTCTGAACAGCAGGCACTATATGCTTTATTGAACAGAAAAGCTTTAACAAACCTTATCTTGCACACATGTTCATTCTGCCTGTGTCTGTTTATGTTCTCAAGCTCCCTGAAAATGTGGGTGCAACAACAAAGTAGTGTTTAGCTACCCTACTTTCTTGGCCAGGTGGTTGATTATATGGTTTCGCATATTTTTTGCAGGTGGTATACAAAATCATATATACCAGCTGCTCAGCCCACTGAGTAATACTTTGCTAAATGACACAGCCCCAAGTATACATAACAACATATAATGATGCTAGAGTGATATCTTCACTGGATTCATTTAGCTCTAAAAAGAATTCTCTAAGAAAGACATTTCCCTGCCTTCATTTCTGTTTCACGCTGGGTAATGTTGGCAAGAATTATTCATGGCACATGTGAGCAATTCAAAGAAATATTGTAAAAAAAAAAAACAAGGCAGATTTGCAGAGGTGCGCTATCTGCTTGATGACTTGGCATGCTGCCCCTGGTGCTTGGCACAGCACCCTGGCTCCTGGCACAGGGGATGTTATATATACTTGCCATTGGGCCTCTACTGTGCTACTTGCTGTGCATGATCAATATCGACCAACTGCATAAACAACCAGATGAACCTTGTATCTGAGGGATAGCAAATAGCATTTGAATTATTTTACATAAATCTGAAAATGTAATCGCAGTTGACATTCCTATTAGTATTATATCTGAGCATGATGATCATAATTGAGTAACATTAAATTTAGTTTATTGAACAGCAGTCCACTGCCCGCTTTACTGTGACTATGATCTGTGTAATGAAACCAGCAGTACGAAAAATTCTCTCAGTTGGTACACTTCCTGGAGAGCAGCCAAAGTATTTATTGCTATTTGTGCAATTAATGGCCATATTGATTCCTTTTTTTCTCCCTAGTAAATAGAAGATAAGTTGTGCTATGTTTTCTTAGCTCTTCAAGGTTTGTTTCAGCTGTAATTAATGTGACTATAAGAATAATACTCAATTGTTCTTAGTTACTGGTTTTCATGTCTGCCGCACTTGCAACTTACACATTGCCCTGGTTTGAAATGATTAAATTGATAAGTAGCTCTACTGCCCAAATAATCCCATATGCTGGAGTATGATTTATTAATGCTCAAATATCAGAAGGTAAAACTTCACTAGCCAAAAAGCTGTGGTGGTTAATCATCTGTTCTTCCAGCTAATTCCATAATCCTCAATATGACAATCAATTCATCATAGTGAAATGGCAAATTCATATAAATCATATTTCTAAGTTCTACATGCAGTCAATAAAATATATTGCACATTTCTCATAAATTATGTGATATAATGTTAATTTATTTTTCTAATTAAAAACTTTAACTACCCTATGTGTTTATCCATTGTGTTTGTAAAGTAATGAGTCTCACATTGGCACATCTAGAAAATCACAAAATGAATTGTAAAGAAGGTTTAGATCCTCTTAGGAAGAATTTGTAATAATACTGTAATGTCAACTCCTCTAAGATGACCAAATGTTCTAGTGCCTTCTACTTTGTTGATATTCCCTATTATTAGGATTCAAAATTCTTCTCTGATATATTTTTTTTTACTTGAAGTTGGTGGTTAAATGAAGAAAAGTCAGTGCTGGCATAATTTTGTGCATTCTTGCTATTGAAGGAATTACTATGAACTACATCCCAATGTACATACTCCTCATCTGCTTTTTTGTTTGTTTTTTATTAGTATGAGGGATTGAACCCAGATATGATTAACCACTGAGCAACATTCCCAGCACTTTTCGGTTTTTATTTTGAGACAGGATCTTGTTAAGTTGCTTAGGACCTCCCTAAATTGCTGAGGCTGGCTTTGAATTTATAATCCTCCTGCCTCAGCCTCCCAAACCTCTGGGATTACATGTGTGCACTACCATGCCTGGTTTTTTATTTATTTTATTTCAAGTTCAATGCATCTCCCTAAATTCATGCAGTTCAAGTGAACATACAATAGCTCCATTTTTTCTTTTAAACCTTTCCCTCTAAATTGTGTGCAATATCCACATTAAGAAGTAAAATATGTGGTTCAACATATACAAATCAATAAATATGATGCACCATATCAATAGAATGAAGATCAAATATGATTTTCCAAATAGAAGTAGAAAAGGCATTGATGAAATTCAAAATCCATTCATTAAAAAAGAAACATTTTACATAAACGAATATTACTCAATATAATAAAGGCCATTTATAATAAGCTAACATCTAACATTGTGCTGAATAGAAAAAAAAGCTGAAAGCCTTCTTCCCAAGATCTGGAACAAAACAAGAATATCCATGTTTATCACTTTTATTCAACATAGTACTAGAAATTCCAGCCAGAACAATCAGAAAAGAGAAAGAAATAAAGGGCATTAAAAGAGGAAAACAGATTGTCACTGTTTTCACATGACTTGATCTCATATGCAGAAAACTCCAAAGACTACAGCAAAACCTCTTGAACTAATAGATGAATTCAGCAATGTTTCAGGATAAAAAATCAAGATACAATAATCATATGCCAATGCTATATGCCAATGGTAAATTTTCTGAATTAGAAATTAATGAAGGAATTCTTTTTATAATAGCTGCAAAAATTAAAAAACAACTATGAATAAATTTAACCAAATAAAAGAAAGATCTCTACAATTAAAATTATAAAACATTGATGAAAAAAATTAAAGACATAAAAGATTGAAAAGACATCCCATGTTCATCAGCCAAAAGAATCAATATGGTTAAAATGTTCATTCCACAAAAAGTGTCCTACAGTTTCAATCCAATCCCTTTCAAAATACCAATTACATTCTTCAAGAAATAGAAAAAACAAGGAATACAAAAAAAAAACATAATAGACAAAGCCATGCTGAACAAAGAACAAAGCAATAAACAATATGCTACTAACTTCGAAATATACTACAATAATGCAGTCATCAATAGCTCACGGTATTGTCATAAAAACAGACATATAACCATTGGAACAGAATAGAGAGCTTGGAAGTCAACCCACACTTCCATAGCTAACTGATTTTAACAATCATGTGAAGCCCATACCTTGAAGAAGGACAGTTCTTTAAGTAAATCATTCTAAGAAAATTGGAAGAGTGAAACTAGACCCCTATTTCTCACCAGTTACAAAAATTAACTTAAAATGAACTAAAGACTGAACTATAAGACCTGAAACTATGAAACTTTGAGAAGAAAACACAAGGGAAGTGCTTCAGGACACTGAAAGGGCAAGGATTTTTTTTTAAAAAAACAGGACCTCAAATGCACAATTAACAAAAGCAAAATTAAATAAGTGAATTACATCAAACTAAAAAGCTTCTACTTGGCAAAGGAAACAATCAACAGTATGAAGACACAACCCATCCAAATGAATAAAATATTTGCAAACTATACAGCTGATAAAGGGTTAATATTCAGAATATATAAGGAAATCCAGAAACTCAACAGTAAATATATATATATTATATATTATATATTTTTTTAAAGTGCAATAGAGCCTAGACATTTCTCCAAAGAAGACATACAAATGGTCAACATATATATTAAAAAACAAAAATGTTCAGCATCACTAATCATCATGGAAGTGCAAATCAAAACCACAAATGCAAATCATCTCCTCCTTGTAAGAATGACTATTATCAAGGCCACTAATATTATAACAAGTGCTAGAGAGAAAGTGGAGAAAAGAGAAGTCTTGTACACTGTTGGTACGAAAGTAAATTTGTAAAGCCATTATAGAAAACAATATGAAGTTTCCTTAAAAAATTAAAAATTCAGCTAGCACTTGGTCTAGCAATTCCACTAGTAGATATATATCCAAAGGAAATGAAATCAGAATATCAAAGAGACATTTGTAATCCTATGTTCATTTCAGCACTATTCACAATGAAAACCACCTAGGTGTCCATCAGCAGATGAATGGAGAAGAAAATGTGGTACAAGGGAACACTACTCAACCATAGGAAGAATGAAATCCTGGCATTTCAACAACTTGGGTAGAACTCAGAGATTAGATGAAAGGAGCCAGGCACAGAAAGACAAGTAGTGCATTAATTCATTCATATATAGAATTGAAAAAAGAAGATCTCGTAGAAGTTGAGAGTACAATGGTGGTTGGGAGAGGAAGAGGAAGGGATGGAGGGGAAAGGTTGATAGTTGGGGAATAAGTTGTAGTTGGTTAGGAGTAGGAAGTTCTGCTGTTCTATTGCAGCCCAGTACGGTGACAGTAGAGAACAATTTTGTACTATACATTTCAAAAAACTAAAAAGAATTTTGAATGTCTTTGTTATAAAATAATGATAAATGTTTGAGGAGAGATGAGTTTAAACTGATTTAAACATTTAACTAATTATTTATGTATGGATATATCACATTATACTCCATAAATATGTATAACTTTTGTGTTTTTTATGTATAAATTTTTATGTATAAGTTAATTTAAATTTAAAACAACTATAATATGGGAATATAGGGTTCCCAACCATCCTAATATGTCACATGACTCAATTTTCTAAACAACAGAATTGTGAAGGGAAAAGCTTTCTGCCCTTAATAGATATAATCTCTGATGTTATCTGGACTCTACAATTTCTGCATATGAAGTTTGCATAGCAGACTATTCAGTCTAAGTTTTCTCTATTTTATTAATGAAACTAAATGTAATAAATTATGCAGCACTTCAGAATCTGAAATTCTCACTAAAGGAGGATGCATCGGAACACATTTAGGGCTAGGGAAGTCAGGCAAATAACACATTTAAGGAAAACAGTATGTATTCTAAATTTATTCCCTCCTTTGACTTCTTTTAATTCTGATAAAAAAATTTTAATCAATACTTCTTTATACCTGAATTTTAAACCTGTAAGTATCTATCTGAAAACAACTCACCACTTGATCTGATTCTAATTCATGCTCTGTCTCAATTCATGAACTCCCAATGTCTTGGTTGTCTCTGGGTCTGACATGTAATTGCTCTTCACGTGAGAAAACCCCTAGACAGGTTCTGCCAAACTCTTTTATGAAAAGAACAACACATCCTCTGTTGTATGTTGTGAAAATAAGAAAAAAAGGCATTCTTTTGGAGTCATATGCCTACTGTTGAGAATTACATGATTCTAATTAAATAATTATATACTATATTTATGTAATACGTAGTATATATAAAAAGTCCTAGAGAAATATGAAAGACACAAGATAAATTGAAAACAAATATTGAAATGAAAGAAGTAAACTCAACAATAGAAGCCATAGTAAGAAGGCAGAGGTTATTGGACGATTTGTTAAGAAAAGATTCAACTACATGGCGTTTTCAGGAGACACACCATAGGTTCAAGAAGCTGAAATATGGCTCGCTTGTAGCTCAGTGGTACAGCTACTCAACACTGGGTGGGGAGGGAATAGAAAAAAGAAAGTACAAAAGGGAAAAGAGTAGAAATTACTCAACTAATAGCAAAGCTTCTGCTTTAAGAAACTACCAAAAGAACAGTAAACACAAAGCAAATAGAAAAGTGAAAATAGTAATGATCATAACAGAAATCAATAAAGACATAAAATGGTAAAGAAATCAATGAAACCAAAAGTTGGTTTGTTAAAATATTAAAGGAAACCGATGTTTATCAAAGTAGATAAATAAAAGACAAAGCACAAAACAGCAAAATAAGGGATAAAAGAAGGAACATTATTATGAACCACACAGAGATTAAAAGGATAATAGAGGAGTAGTATGAATAACTTTTTTTCCCCTAACAAATCAGTGTGGTGCCAAAGCTAGTGAGAGGTGAGGTAAATTAATTTACAAAATAGAAACAAAATCTTGATTCTTTTATCTGAGAATTAGTAATGATCTGTTATAGAGAAAAATAGTCTAAACATGAATAGAAGGAACAAGGCATATTTGAAGACATAGTGGAAATAAAAGCAAAACAGTAAATCCTGCAATACATTCTGGGGGAAATGGCAGCAAGATGAAAGAAGCATTCTCGAGTCTCTTGCAGAAAGATTTATACTTCAGCCAATAAAAATCACTATAATCTTTGCTGATTCCCAAAGTTTGAGGTTGGTGTCTTTGTCCCATCATAGCTGTCTTTCATCATAGTCCTATCACATTCTGTATTAAAATTATCTCTTGATTTATTCATATATATCACCTGAATCCATATTTTAGGGTAGATATTATATTTTTTCATTGTTAAATCCATAGTGCACAGCTCATAGTAGTGACTCATCAAATATACGCATGAGTGAATGGATGAATAAATACATGTGACAGGACTTTTCATCCAAGTGTCAAAGATGACTGAGAAGTGAGCAATCAGCAATGGCTCAAGTGCCTGAATGTTGGCCACTGTAAAGTTCTGTAAAATCATCCTGGAATAACATCAAGGTGGTATAAGCTGCAAGACTATACTGAAGACTCCAGGAGCAGTGCTGGTGCTCACTGAGTCATGAATGCTGTCCTATTGGACTAGAACAGTAGCCAAGGTTATGTCACTTTATACAACTGTTAAAACCCAGCCCCTGATCAGAGAAGGGGTGGGGCCACTGTTTCCCAACCAACCATATAAACCTTCAGAAGGCTGACATTCATCTGTTTTAGATCTCTGAATACTGTATGGAATGCAATGAGCAGTGTCATACCTACTACTCCTTCTGACATACCTTTCCTAGTCACCATGGCTCCAGGAGGCTGTATGCAATCCAGTCCTTTGCTTGTAATTACATGACACTGTCTTGGGTGAGTTGCTTTGATGCTGAGCCTCCATATTATCTGCAAAAGAAGCATAAAAAAGTCTTTGATTCTACTTTGACCAAAAATTGTATGAGTAAATTACAAGCCAATTTGCTAAAATTGATTTTTTCGCATCATCTTAGTGTGGTGATGTAGGGAAAATCTTAACACAAATAAGCTATCTAGAAAAAGAGAAATGATTTTATTTATAGCAATCTAGGAAGAATCAATGTCATAATTTTAGAATTTTGAGGCTCCAAGAAATATTGGGCCAGTGCTCCTTACTCACTTTTTGGCACGCAGAATTGGCCCTCATGAACTTTTAGTAATTCTCAATATTCTGCAGGGAATGTTGAAATACAATTAGAGTTTTGACTGAAGATAATAAAATTAATGAAACAAGTTTGTCCCTGTAATCAGCTGTTAAAGTGCTATTGACTTATAGGCATAGAATACAGAATGTTTTTTAGAGGTCCTATGTATATCCAATACTATTTGTGTTGTTGCTGATCAATTATTATACATATTATGTTATATATATATATATATATATATATATATATATATATATATATACACTGATATATATGTATACACACACAAGCATATATATATGACTATACTGAAGCTGAAAATTAGAAAGCTGCTAGATAGGTCTTGAATATTTTCAAGTAATGTTTCAAAAAATATATGCATTCGTGTGGAAAATTTAATGCAACAGGCCTGTTTTTATTGTTCTTGCTTTTCTCTGTAGTCATAGTGATTATACTCAAACTCCAAGAGTTAAGTAACAAAGTTTCCTATAGTTACTAGGTAATGATAATATTCTGCACCTTTATGTACCAAGATGGACCAGGTTGTCAGTATATTCAAAGTTATCATGAATATTCACAATGTGCATCTGCTTAGTTTGGGGTCCACACAATGGATGGTCAAATGGCAGGTGGTGATCATCTCCGTTGAAGAATTGTGGATTCTAAGACTCAAATAGACTTTCCTGGGGAAGGGATGTCCTTGCACAGCCTGCAGTTTGCAGATAAAAAGGATGTTGTGTCTCCATAATGCCTGGACCAGAAATACTGTTTAAATACTCTTTCCTTTGTCCATATCTTTTTCCTGCCGTTCTTGCATCATATTCTTCTCTAAAAATTAGCTGTTGAGTATAATTTTATGTTTAGTCAATTGGGTCCTTCCAATGAATTTTCAAGCTTAAAATGTGACTACGTAGGATTACTGAGAGAGTACATTTTATAATATGGTTATGAATTTATTATGATCATAATAATATATTGTATAAAGGCTAGATTTTATAAAATTATTTATAATTATTCATTTTTTCCATCCAATACTGTTCAGACAATCATATGAGATATTTAGAGTAGTCAAAAGTATGAAAATGAACAAAAAAGGAGATTGCCAGGTGCCAGGGGAGGGGAAATTGGAAGTTATTGGATCATGATTATGGAGTTTTAGTTTTGCAGGATGGAAATAGTTCTGCAGATAGATGGTGGTATTGGTTGTACAACCATGGGATTATATTATACCTAATGCCAATGCAACGTACACTTAAGAACAATTGAGATGATGAAGTTCATGTTGTAAATATTTTTTTAATATTTTAAAATAATTTATAATCAAAATATTGATGTTTTAATATTATAATGTTTAAAGTTGCTTTTGATCACTCCATAAATTTCTTTTCTTCTCTGTGGTTAACCACTTTTATCTCAATATTTAAGATAGAATAGCTAAGGTCCCAAATGTTAAATAACATGTTTGATCAAATTAAAACTTTCCAGGAAGACATAGTTTATGCTTTCCCAATTATTTTAGTCAGCTTTTTCACTGTTGTGACTAAGCATACAGCCAGAACAATTGTAGAAGAGGAAAGGTTTATTAAAGGGCTCACGGTTTCAGAGGTCTCAATCCATAGATAGCAGGCTCCATTCCTTGGGGTTTGAGGTGAGATAGGACATTAAAGCAGAAGAATGTGGCAGAGGGAACCAACTCACATGATGATCAGAAGGCACAGAGAGAGTCCACTTGCTAGATACAAATATATACCCCAAGCCACACCCAATTCCCACCTCCTCCAACCACACCCATTTCAGTTACCACTCAGTTAATCCCTTTAAGGGGATTAATTCACTGATTGGGCTAAGACTCGTAAAACCCAATCATTTCTCCTCTGAAGCTTCTTACACTGTCTCACACATGAGTTTTGGGGGGACACCTCATATCCAAACCATAACACCAATTCTGTTGCTTCTCCTCCATTTCAGGCATTCAACTTCTTAATGTTACTTTCTGACCATAACTCTATATTCCTCTTTGTGCTCAGAGGAATATGCTTAAGACCATATCCTGTTTTTATTTAAATATATTCTTAGATTCCCCAGAGGTAAGAGAAGAAAATCTAAGCCTCAAAACCTACTCTTCAGAAGCCTTTATAAACTGTCTAAGTCACTATTTCTCTCCTACAAAATATTGGGCTTCAGGTCCTGAATTTTCACCCTTCCTCAAAGAGGTAATATCCTTAATATCTCCAACCCCCTCTGAGATGATATGAGAAAATAATGTCATATATTCATTGTTCTTTAGTTGTGGCTTCCTCTGTAAGGTCCTTTCTATCCTGGATTTCCCTAGAAGTAGAATTCATTTGCATGATGTCTTCCAAAAGCACTTGGTCCACACATCTGTTATAGTACTAAGAGAGCTGCATTTTTATTCCCAGTTTTCTCTTACCTGTTACAGAGCTGGAGTTATACTTGCTTACTAAGTTGATGTATTGGCCACATTATTAAATCTGGTCAGTGAAATATGAAATTGGAATAGTATATACCCCTTCCAAATAGAAAATTCAAGAGCCAGAAATATTCCATTCTTTTCCTTCACTTGGGTTTCATAGTGATGATGATGTAGGAAAAAAAGCCACAGCCCAACTGTAAGGACAGGCCGAGTCATTAAAAGCCATTGTAATTTGGGAGTTATTTATTATGACTTAGGCTATTCTTACTAGTATAAGTACAAACAATGATCTGCTTTATTAATTTGCCTGTGTAGCTGGCTTTTCCTACAAAGTTGTAAATGTTGATATATCAAAAATTGCCTTTATCTTTGCTATTTCAGTGCCTAGTAATTTGCTTATTTCACAGATAGTCAATATATTTTGTATGAACAGATATGAAAAGAGGAATAAACTTTTTAAGATATTCCAGTCATTATTGTTTTGCTATCTATGTGGAGTTTTTCTACTGCATCAGAAATGTTGCTTACTTAGTATTCATATATGTAAGTATTTTCATCAACTGGTTTGGTGGGTTAATGATTTGGTCATTCCTTGTAAAGACAGCGATTTAACGTAATAAAGATCAAAACTACTGATGTTGCCTGCATTTAGATTAGATAAATATTGCACCTTTCCAATGTGTTTCACCATTTTGTTTATGGAGTGTGAAATACATAACCTGGTGCTTTTTCTTCAACTTTCATCCATGCATAGCCAGCTAGATATTGTATGCGCCATTTCTGCTAACCCAGGCAAATTAGCAAAGGTATTTGGGTAATCAGGCAGTTGAGTGTTTGTATAATTTATCACTTTTTATGAAAAAGAAAATGTGTTAAGGAGGATTAAAAAGAAAAATAGCTATTAATGCCTTATTTTTAGAACATTGCTGTACTACAATGAGAAAATAAAAGTTACGCCAGGTATTTCATTTTAAAATATTGAATTTGATTAATAAGGTGACAAGACAAAACCAAAACTCTACATCTTGTATTTTTTCCTGTCAGTGAAAAAGAAGACACACTTGTTTTCCCTTTTTTATTTGAAAACTCTGGTCCACATTTAATTCTGTGTGACTGGTTATCACTATTCTCTCTCTCTCTCTCTCTCTCTCTCTAGCTAAGATTGAAGTCCTTTGAGAACAATGTTGACAGCTTTGAGGTGACAAAGAATCATTATAATCAGTGCTGAAGATATGAAATCACAATGAGAAAGATTTCATGTTTATAGTAACAGGGACCACACACTGTGATAGTTTGCATTAGAAACTCAGCAGGTGTATTATGCAAAATTGAATCATAGTTTTGATTCACACAGTGAACTTGAGGAACTTAGGATATGAAAAGTCATTTTTGTTCAACTACCTGTCTACTATATTAAAACAAAAATATTTCCATTTTTAAATTTTGCAAAAAGATAACATAGTGTTTATACATAAACTCAAAGATTACATGTTTGTGCAAAATGATGTTATTTAAATTCAAAAGCATTTGAGTGCTACATACAGAAGCTAAATAAGAAAGAAAACAAAATGATTATAAATGGTAGATCTTATAGATATGTAGAAAAACAAATCTACCAAAAATGTTCTTCTGTTGATAAGGAGTGGACCAAACTGTAGAGATGAAAGTGTATAAATGTATTAAAAAGAGGGATAAAAATGTAGGTTTAAGTGGTTTCAATTAATTGCAACCAGGTAAGTCACTAAATGCAATGACATCATTTCGGTTCTGTACTTCATACAAGGACAGGGAAGGTGGTTGTGCAAGGAAAGTTAGATTAACTAAGAATAATGTCAAGTAAAGACATTTTTATTCTTTAGAACTTCCTTTTTCATCTGTGTCAAACCTGTTTGACATCTTATTCACATTTCTTTTCTTTGTATTTCACTCATTCATCCTTAATCAATGCTTTATAAACCGTTTGTTCTATGTGCCATCCAGCCCCTAAAGATTTTAGGAGACACAGGGCATGGTATCTCCTTTTTGAGGAATTTACAGACTCACCAAAAAGATGAGCACATCAGTGTAATTACAGCAATACTATTAGAGGCATAGAAGCCATAACAAAGAAAACACCAACTTCTGTCTAGGCTTGCAAGGGTTCACAGAGGTACTGGCCTGTGAGTCGATGATTTTTTCCTATGGCTCATCAGGTAAATAAATGCATCATTTCCAGCAGAGAGAACATCACATAATATGCACAGAGAAAGCAATAAGCAGCTTCCTGAGATCAGCTCCAACAATATGTGTGAGAAATAGTTGAATGGAAACAGAAAGTGGACAGAAACAGACAACTATATGCTGAGGAATTGGGTTTTACTGAGTTTAGTGAGGAGTCAGGAAAGGATATATAGCAGGGAGGCCATTTTTACAAGTGTGCCATTTTAAGGAATTTGGAAGATGTTTCAGAGGAAATCGCAGGCAAAAAAGATCACTTAAAACCTAATATGTTCATGTTCTTCCCCCACCGTTGACACTTGCAGTCTTAAAAGTTCTTTTAAAAAAATAATTTTAAAGTTCAATTTCCTAATAACTGTCTAAATATATTTGTATTTTTTGATAATACATCCTGAGCAAAACTCATACAATCATCACGAAAATAGTAGTAAAATTTCTAATGCTAGCCTTTTTAGAAGTTTGTCAATTTTCAGGTAAATGACATTCAAAAAATATCAGTAGAAGGTAGCTTAGATTATTTCTAAGATACTTAACTCTCTTGTTCTGGTAAAAAGATGAAGAGATAGACTGGAGTGATTGCCTTGAATTATTCCTGGGCCATTCTAACTCTTCAATCTAATGTCCCTAAAACACTATATTAATCCTGTAGTCTTTGGCTCCTTGCGTTCTTTTTATATTTTCCCTCTTGTAACTGTTGCTTCTGATGGGTTTTTAAATTACATCCTATGTTGACCATCATTTTGGTAGATTCCAATGTCTTTGCAGACTACAAATGATATTTCCATGTATAATCCTTAGAATTTGTCTCATTACACAATCAACTTCCCTGAGCACTTGATAGAAATCCCTGGATGCCAGTGGCCCTTGCTTAAAAATCAAAAAGTACTTATATTCCATTTATCCTATATTTAATGAATTATACATAGCCATGAATGAATCCATCTGAAAACCATCATTTACTTTGTGTTACATTAAAATGAGTCCATGGCCAAATGATGCCCAGAAATATTTGTAAGATCATTCTAGTGCTGCTCTTGGAATATAATGTGTGCATACTCATTGTTTTAAGTCAATATTTTCACCATGGTGACCAAAAGACTTTATAAGAACAATGTTAGAGGAGGAAAAGCTTATTTGGGGGCTTACAATTTCAGAGGTCTCAGTTCATAGATGGCAGAACACCCTGGCAGAAGAGTATAACAGAAGAAAGCAGCTTAGGAAGGGACACCAGGAAGCAGAGAGACTAAGCTCAGCTCACAAAATATATACTCCAAAGGCACACCCTCAATGACCCAATAGCCTCCCCCCCTGTACCCTTCCATGACTCCTCACTAAATCCTACTTATCTACCATTATCACCTAATCAATCCTCTGAATCACAATTGTCATATATACCTCTTCTACTCTTTACTGATCCTTAGTTCTCATTCTGGCTATATTTCTGGAATTTGCATTCTGTTTCTTTTGGTTTGGATATGAGGTGTTCCCCTAAAACTCACATGTAAGACATGCAAGAAAGTTCAGAGGTGAAGGGATTGAGTTATGAGAGCCTTAATTTATTCAGTGCATTAATCTACCCACAGGGATTAACTGGGCAATAACTGTAGGCAGGGTGGAAGTGGTTGGAGAAGGGAGTCACTGGGGGCAAGTCTTTGGGCTTTACATTTTGTTCCTGGTGGGCAGAGCTCTCTCTGCTTCCTCTGCCATGTCCTTGTGCCATGATATTCTGCCACACCTAAGTCCCAGATCTACAGAGCTGGCCAAATGTGGGCCACTTAGATCTTTAAATCTGTAAGCCTCAAATAAACTTTTCTTCCCCTACATTTTTTTTTTTTTTTTTTTGTCAGCTCTTTTGGTCAAAGTAACAAAAAAGCCAACTAAAATAAATTAGATGCTCAACACAGCACTCTCCTTAACACTATTGAATATCAAGCTATTTAGTTTCCTGAGCCAATGCTGCATGCATGCCCTTATAAGATTTTGACATATATTATTTTGTCAAAAACTTTCCAAGTCAAATCTGGAGATTTTCTAAACTTGATGGGAGAAGATTTAAGAGCAAGAGAATGAGGCAGGAGGATCATGAGTTCAAAGCCAGCATCAGCTATTTAGTGAGGTCCTAAACAACTCAACAAGACCCTGTCTTTAAATTAAAAAAAAATATTTTAAAAGGGTGAGGCTAGGGGTAAGGCTCAGTGGTTATAACAGCACCATTTGATTCAATCCCCAGTACAAAAAAAGAGAAAAAAAAAAAAAGAGCAAGAGAAAATGTACACATTACTAACAATATTAACATAATTACTAAGATTCAAGGCACCTAATATTATTGAGAAAATTGATAAAAAATTATCAGTAGAAATTGTCAATTTGTTTTTTCAATCTTTTCCTTTCTTATAGTATTCAGTTTGACACAGCTCCTTATCTTCTCAGATAATCACTTTGGGTCTTAAAGCAAAGAACAGCTTTCATTTTAACTCTCTGTTTTAGGGCGGGCATGTAATTCAGTGATAGAGCACTTGCCTAGCATTGGGAGGCCCTAGATCAGCACCACTCATACACACAGAAATAAATAAATAAAATTAAATCTTACCTCTTTATTTTTATTTTTGACAATGAAAGTAAATTCAGTTTTATTTGATGAGAAATTAATAGGTTATTATTTTCAAAACTATTTTGAAGTTATTATCAAATAAATTGCATTTGCTCATACTCAGATTTTAGAAAATACGGTCTGTGTTTTTATTAATGATTTTATAATCAATATATTTGAACTACAAAGATGGTTCAAAATACAATCCATTGTTGCTGTTTGCTTTTATCAGTACATATAAAGTCAACATGTATTTTGTTTTGCCTTCATCAAGCATCCACTTGACATTCACTTATGAGTGAAACACCTGGAGGCACTTCCTCAGGAGAGTTCACTCTTCAGTGATAGCCAATACAGATGAACATGAATATCCATAGTACAATGTTACAGATGAATATATTAAGGTGTACTGCATAGAGGTGGTTCTACTCTTATATTCTAGTAGGAAATACGGCCTTAAGAATTAATTTGAAAATAAACTTTACTCTTGTGGTGATATTTTAAAAATAAATAAATAAATAAAAAGAAAGAAAGAAATACAAGGTTTCAGGGAGATATTTTTTTAAATTTTTTTACCAAAAGGATCAGATAGCTAAAATATATGTAATTCCTTAAAATTTACCATATAATTTTACATATGATTTCTCCTTTTTCCCAAGTACACAATACTATAAAAATCTAACAGCCACTGGTTTAGGTGTTTATATGCATTATCCCATTTCATCCCTATTTCAGGTGACTGAGGTAGCCATTACTATCTGCATGTCACAGACAACAAAAAGAAGATCCAGTAAATTGAACAATTAACCAAAAGTCATGTAACTATTTATATCAATACAGAGATCCAAATCCAAAACTGACTTGAAAAGTCACACTCTTTCCATTGCTTATAAAGTGAGAAAAACACAGATTATTCTTCACTTATTTTCAAATGAAAAAAAATAGAGTAGTTAATTTTCTCAAGTAAAATAGAGGTTTTACAATTTAGGTATTCTAATTTAATTTTTTTTTTGTTTGTTTTATGGTGCTGGAGATTGAACCCAGGGCCCTGTGCATGTAAGACAAACCAACTGAGCTACATCCCCAGTTCTGACTTAATATGTAAAATAAATTTCATTTCAATTTCTTTTTTGTGTTTTGTGGTGTTTTTTCAAACTAATAAGATTAATAAGGTAAAATTAAAATTCATAGAACATCTTACTATATTTTACTGTATGCAATTATAAAATTTCTTAGAATTTAACATTTTCCTCACTTTAGAACATTTGAAATATTCCATTATAACTCTGTAGGACAAGTGAACAAAACCAAGAACGACACTCTTTAGTCATTGAATAGTTAGTAATCTAGTTTTTATCTACAAAATTTCACAAGTGTTAACATGGTATCATGAAACAATGTATCAGTAATACCTGATTTATTTTCAAAGTTAAATTATTGAGTGGCATGAAGAACAGAAGGAGCTTTAACATAATTTCAAAAATTATGGAAATCAAGAGTCACAACCCAGGAAAGCGAGTTGAGTGTCTATGCAAAGGGATATCCTGGTAAGGAACATCAGAATGAAAGGAGTACCCATAGGAAGATATCTGGAGCAGTCTGCGAGAGGTTGGAACTCAAGTGATATGAAGTGTGTCCTCATATTATGGACAATCCAAGTCAGAATCCAACAGTAATGAGAAGATCCACTGAAGAGACAGGGAGGCATTAAAATAAGTATAATAATAATGATTATAATCCTTTCATTAAAGAAGAGACCAAGAACCAATACTTAATGTTTAATGGCAAATGTGATAATTTTAGAACTATGTTAAAAGAAGTAAAGGAAAAGCTTGACAGCACATAATTCAAGTGGTTAGAGCAAATATCACTAGTGGGTAAAATCAAGATCTTTCTCTATTGGACAAAATGCAATGAGAGGAACCTGAGTATGACCTCTGCAGTAATGTGCCAAATACACATAAGCTAAATTTAAATATGTGTACAATGAAGGCAGTCCTGTATTGAAGGACTTTCTAAACTGTGAGCAGTATCCAAAAGCGTTAAGGCCATAAAAGTTAATTAGAAACAAACAAACAACAACAACAACAAAAAAAACCCCTTCAAAATAAATTATGTAGACTAAGGAAATGACAACAAGAACATGTGGTTTTGGATTGTATTATTAGGTTTTGCTGCAATAACACATGGCTAAAAACTTAATGGTTCAAAACAGCTTAAATTTATTGTTTTCTGTAGGTAAGAATTCCAATACAAATCTTATTTCACTAAAGTCAAGATATTAGTATGTGTTATGGTGCCCCCCCCAAAAAAAAATCCAGGTAGTGAAATGATTAGATTATGAGAGTCATAACTTAATTAGGAGATTAATCCATATTATGAATTAATAATTACAAAGGACTACTGAACTAGGTGGTAACTATAGGCAAGTGGGGCATGGCTGAAAGAAGGGTCAGTGGGGGTATGCTCTTGGGGATTTTATCTTGTCCCCTGGCTCTGATCTTTCACTCTCTTGTTTCCTGGTTTCCATGAGTTGAGCAGATTCCCTCTACTATGCCCTCCGCCATGATGTTCTGCCTCAGCTTTGGCCCAGAGCAATGGAGTCAGCCAACCATGAACTGAACCTCTGAAACCATGAGCTCAAAATAAACTTTTCCTCCTCTACATTGTTCTGGTCAACTATTTTGGTCACAGCAGCAAAAACCAAACTAACACAGCATGATTGCATTACTTTCTGAGAGCTCTGTGGTAGAGGTTTGTGGAAATGAGGTGAGGGGATCCATTTTCTTACTCATTTTGATTGTAAAATTTTGTGTCCTTTCACATAGTCTCCTACATATTAGAACTAACAACTGGATGTCATCAAAAGCAAATCCTTCTCATACTATCATCTTTCTCTGCCCACAGCTCAAATAATTTCTTATGTGGTTAGACTTGCCCCACCTGGATAATTCAGGTTAATCATATTACCTCAAGGTTTCTATCCTCAATCTCCTCTTGCCATAAAAGAAAATATGCTGTTTCAAGCTATTTGGACAGAACATCTTTGGTAATGGGTGAGGAGGGGACTTTCAAAGTTACTTTTAGTGAGTGACTTCAGTCAAATATATATGTCTCCTGAAGGATACACCAAGATTTCCCACATTTTGAAAAGGACAGGGGAGTCCTAGAGATAAATATCAGTTATAATTACTTTTATTTTTAAAGATTTTTTGTATTCAATTTATTCAGCTATTGTGCAATAAAATTCATTGTTTTAAAGGTAAGATGGAGTATATATACTCATTTCCTCCATTTAGAATTTAATTAAATTTCTTGATTTTGATGAAAACCATTTTCATAAGCAAGTTAATGAAAAAAACTCCTATAAGAAAGTATACTGAATTTGGAAAGAAGTTTTATTTTGTGTATTTTCTTTTATTTTCATTCCTTTAGAAATTGTCCACATAAAAGAATGACCATTCTGCATACTCAGTTTTCATTTTTATTTTTTTGCAGTTTGATTAAACTATTTATGTTGGAAATTCCTTTGTAGACAAAAACAGTTTAATTAATCCAAAATTTCACTGAATTTTGTCTACTAAAAAGGAAATCAGGTCAAAAACCTCAGAAGAATAAAGCAATTAACCTGAATATCACAATGAATTAGTTTTGGACAGTAAACATCTGAATTGATATCAAAATTGAAATTTTCAAAATTACAACCAGATCCTTTCCCTACTAAATCTCAAAATGATGAGATAAATATCAAATACAATATCTATAGCATATTTTCTTGTATACATCATAATTAAATTTATTTTAAATGCATTTGCTTTCTTTTTTATTTTTAGCTTATTTATTCTAATTTGTTATATATGACAGCATAATGTGATTCAATTAATATTACTCATATAGAGCACAATTTTTCATGTTTATAGTTGTACACAAAGTAGAGTCACACCATTCGTGTCTTCATACATGTACTTAGGGTAATGATGTCCATCTCATTCCACCGTCTTTCCTACCCCCAAGTCCCTCCATTCCCCTCTCTCCCCTTTGCCCTAACTAAAGTTCCTCTATTCCTCCCATGCCTCCCCATCCTCATTATGAATCAGCATCCTTATATCAAAGAAAATATTCAGCATTTGTTTTGGTGGGTATTGGCTTACTGCACTTAATATTATGTTCTCAAACTCTATCCATTTACCTGCAATTGCCATGATTTTATTCTTTTTTACTGCTAAGTAATACCTTATAAGATGGAAAGATCTCCCTTATTCTTGGATCGGTAGAATTAATATTGTCAAAATGATGATATTATCAAAAGCTCCATACAGATTTAATGCAATTCCAATCAAAATCCCAATGGAATATAAATAGAAAATGCAGTCATGAAATTCATCTGGAAAAATAAGAGACCCAGAATAGCTAAAGCAATCCTTAGCAAGAAGAGTGAAGCAGGTGGCATCACTACACTAGACCTTAAACTATATTATAGAGTAATAGTAACAAAAACAGCATGGTATTGGCACCAAAATAGACTGGTAGACCAATGGTACAGACTACAGGACACAGAGACAAACCTGCATAATTACAGTTATCTTATATTAGAGAAAGGTGTCAAAAACTTATTTTGGAGAAAAGACAGCCTCTTCAACAAATGGTGCTGGGAAACCTGGAAATCCAAATGAAACAAAATGAAATTAAACCCCTATCACTCACCATGCATAAAACTCAACTCAAAATGTATCAAGGACTAGAAATTAAACCAGATACCCTGCGCCTAATAGAAGAAAAAATAGGCCCAAATCTCCATCATGTTGGATTAAGCCCCAACTTCCTTAATAAGACTCCTATAGCACTAGAATTAAAATCCAGATTTAATAGATGGGATGGATTCAAACTAAAAAGCTTCTCAGCAAAAGAAACAATCAGTGAGATGAATATAGAGCCTACAGAATGGGAGCAAATTTTTACCACTGGCACATCAGATAGAGCACTAATCTCTAGGTTGTATGAAGAACTCAAAATATTTATTTATTTATTTATTCTAATTTGTTATATATGACAGCAGAATACATTTCAATTCATAGTACACATATAGGGCACAATTTTTCATGTCTTTGGTAATTGTACACATAAGAGCACAATTTCTCATGTATTTGGTTGTACACAAAGTAGAGTCACACCATTCATATCTTCATACATGTACTTGGGTAATGATGTCCATCTCATTCCACCGCCTTACACCCTCCCTTCCCCTCTTTCCTCTTTGCCCTATCTAAAGTTTTTTTCATTTTTCCCATGCTTCCCCCACCATCCCCATAATGGATCAGCATCCTTATATCAGAGAAAATATTTGACATTTGTTGTTTGGGGATTGGCTTAAATCACTTAGCATTATATTCTCCAACTGTATCCATTTACTTGCAAATGCTGTGATTTTATTCTCTTTTAATGCTGAGTAATATTCCATTTTGTATATATAACACAGTTTCTTTATCCATTCATCTACTGAAGGATATATAAATTGGTTCTACAATTGAGCTATTGTGAATTGTGCTGCTATAAACATTGAATACTAACAACAAATAACCCAAATACAAAACAACAAATAACCCAATCGGCCAAGAAACTGAACAGACACCTCTCAGAAGATGATATGCAATTAGTCGACAAATATTTGAAAAAAATGTCCAACATCTCTAGCAATTAGAGAAATGCAAATCAAAACTACTCTAAGATTTCATCTCACATGAGTCAGAATGGCAGTTATTAAGAATACAAGCAATAATAAGTGTTGGTGAGGATGTGGAGGAAAGGTACACTCATACATTGCTGGTGGGACGGCAATTTGGTGCAGCCAACTGGATAGCAGTATGGAGATACCTTGGAAAACTGGGAATGAAACCATCATTTGACCCAGCTATCCCACTCCTCAGTTTATACATAAAGGACTTAAAAACAGCTTACTACAGGGATGCAGCCACATCAATGTTTATAGTAGCACAATTCCTAAATTGTGGAACCAACCTAGATGCACTTCAGTAAATGCATTTGCTTTCTAAATATTCAAATATTTTCTGATAATTTCTTCCAGTATAATTTTGTTGAGATTTTGGCTGCAGTATATTTTAGTTATTTTTCTAAAATTTTGCTGTACTTTCTCTGAATAATCATAATTAATAAAACACCTAAACTGTTTCAAAAAGGAAAAAGTTCAAAGTCAAGTTATATTGCTTATATTTCATAAATTCATTGTTATTTGGTAATTTCAGGAAGAAAAACATCAATGGCTAGTTTTTGAACTCAGCTAATGAACTCATGTATATTCACTTGTGTTATATTTAATGAGCTTTTAATTTTGTATCATTTGAAAGATGTTTATCATACATGTCATTCTCAAATTCTAAATAGAGTTTCTTTAATTCATTCTGTGTGGACACAAATGCTACAAGAATAAATGGACTACCACCTTGACTCACTAATTGAGGAATCAGGCAAATAACAAGTTTAGCAAATATTCGCAAAATATAAAAGAGGTTTTTAAGAAGAAAATAATGTTAGGATATTCTACCTTTGCCACTTTTGTTAAAATTCAGAAGAATTAAAAGTAAAGACTTGAGAAACAGGAGGAAAAGGCAATGATTTTAAGTGGCCAAGTTAACATACACACAGCAGATAATCAAACCAATCATAACCTGGAAGTAACAAGAGTGTGATGGAAAATAAATTATGGCTCCATATGAAAAGGAAAAATTAACTAAATGTACAACATAACTGGGAAATGTCAGAAGAGATTATGAGAAATACTTCTAGAGATCATGGATTGCTTCTCTTTCATTCCTCCAGTTCTCTGATTGGTTTACATTCCCTCTACCTTCTGAGAAACAAAGTGATGGATACCCATGGCAAAATGAACGCTTATGGCTAGTTACTCATTCACATATGTTACACATATCATAGTTCAGCCACCAATGCTGAATAATGAGCTCAATATTTTGGTTGTATTTCTCCCTGAAGCTATAATCTAATTAATCATTATATAACAGCAATAAAAACAAATAAGAGAGGAGCATTTATTTTGTTTTGATGGAAATTATGTTGGACACTTTGGATAGTCTCAATAAAGTTGCTTCTTAAAATATTCATACTTGAGTTAGGTGTGAACAATCTAATTATAAGAAATTAGAAGTTACTGTGAATCTTCTCATCATAGTGCTTTGCAGGTATTCTAAAGTTATTTCTCCATCTGAAAGAAACAGAAACTAGAAATCAAAGTTGATGAACTGAGTACCATTTATGCATGAAAACAACAAGGAAATCTAATCAACAGGCTTTTATTAAAATACAATGCCTTGTCTTGGGTTAAAGACAGGCCAAAGAATTATTTGCTTTTTATTTAAGATAAATTGTTTAGGTTGTTATGTTCATATTTGATGATTTCCTAATATGACCAAGGATGTTGATGAGAGCATTCAATGCTGGCTCAATACTGGTTCTAATGACTTATAAACAGACATTAAAGGATTTATTATCATTCTATAATCATCATCATCATTACTATATGGTAACTGAGTGTATCTTAATCTTTGCAAGAGTAGAACACCTAGACACCAACAGCCAAGTTGTATATGTATATAATTAACATTTGTGAATGACACCCTCTCCCAATCTTTACAACAAAAGATATAATAAAGATTAATCCCGATCTTTACTAAGCAAGGTATAATCCATCCCCTCACAACTGCCACAGAGCCTCACCATTCAACAACATAAGCATCACCTGGGAGTTTATTAGAAATTCAGCATATCAGGTTCAACCCAGATTTCCTGAATCAGAATCTGCATTTTAGAAGATCCCTAAGTGATCTGTTTTGCATTGAAGTTTGAAAAGGACTCCTGTAGGGTTTTTTTTTTTTTTTCTGAGACAGCATAAATAACACTAAGTAGTCCAGGTACAAAGTGCTACTTTTGAAAAGACTTGAAGGCAAAATTGGCATAATAAATGTATGAAAAAGTAATTAATGCATATTGTATAAATTGTTTGAGACTCTGGGATGTGATTTTACGCACAAAGGTTAAAGCTAAGGAAAAAGATGACTTACAGAGCTTTTCTTTGGGCTTAATATGTATCATATCTTGAAGAGTCTAATTGAGAGGAAATATTGGTAAGAATTTAAATTGTTGGTAATATTCCTCTTTAGAGAAATGATTCAAATATACTATATGGTTGCAACATCATATATGAATATTTATTTGTTAAAATACTAGAAGTACAATTACAATATGAATTCACAAGAACCGAAACATTAATATTTAAAGCCATTGTTTGCCTTTGTCTCCTGCTGATAACTGTTTTCCTTAAAAGCACTACAAAAGACATTTTGAACAGATGGTGGCTGGTTTTCTCTATCCTGCATCCCCTCACAACTGCCACAGAGCCTCACCATTCATTAATCTTCCATAGACTCCAGTAGCACAGCAACTAAATTACACACATACACACACTGAGGCCAGCATTTCTGTCAGGCTGAAAATTAAACTGAAGAGCACTGTGCCAAGTCTTTTAACCAAACTTCACTATAAAGCAGTTAGAAAAATAAACACTTAGCTTGGAGGCTGACCCATGAATGTCCAATCTTAAGTGGAAAATGTTGGCTGGTCATTAGATTTTAGAGATTCTACACAAGGTATATCAGGGATTTTATGGTGGAATTAAAGCCTCAAAACATCTGCTTAGAATTCACCTTGACTCATGACTGTTTTAAAAGCAAGCTATTTCCATGTCTTTGAAATAGGAAAAGAACAAAAATATTACAACAATGATTGTACCAAAATTGTTCTCACCTGTTGTTTAGAAGAAAATAAAGTAATATTACATGTTTTTCAATTAGTCATTGGAACATTTATTTCAGATGACATAGGTCCTGAAAAATAAAATGGGTTTATCAAATAAAAATATCAAATATTCAACACTCTATATTTTAACACTTTACCTGATAACACGTTAACAGTTATCTTGTAAGAGTAAATAGTGGATGTTTCATAGGCATCATTTTTTAGTAACCCTTTTGCTATTATCTCTAATTTAGAAAAAAACTTGCAAGGGTAGTTCCAAGATCTTTTGCATTCCTTATCCAGAGTCACATAAGTGTTTAAATTGTACCAAAAAATTGCTTATTACTATATATCTCTATATTTTAAAACATGAATTTAATTCAAAATATTATTTAAATAACTTGGAAATATGGTGTCATAGCCTCAGTCTTCATAACCATGGCAATTTCTGAAATGGGACCCCAAAAGCTCAGGATATTATGTACTGAAATTTTTTCACTGTTCTTTATATACTTTGTTCAGATTAACTACATATCTTTTAGAAAAATCATATTAAATAGTTGTCTCATGGAGCTTATGGCTAAAATATTTGAACTACTATATCAATTTTTTTGGTGGGTTCATACTAGGCATTGAACCCAGAGGCACTTAACCACTTAAGCCACATCCCCTGTTCTTTTTAATTTTTAACCTTCCATAGACTTCTTTTTATGTTTTTTTAATTTTGAGACAGACTCTCACTAAGTTGCTTAGGGCCTCACTGTTACTGGGACTGGCTTTAAACTTTTGGTCCTCCAGCTTCAGCCTCCCAAATTACTGGGATTATAGCCATGTACCACCACACCCAGCTCCAAGTACTATATTCTTTTTGTGAATATAATCAGTTTTTCTTCCTGTAAGAATGTCATTTTCTTTAGAGAAAGAGGGAAAATATCAATATTTATTAAGTGTTCAATTTGTATCAGGCTTTGTGTTTAAGGCTGTTTATGACATTATCAATATTTTTAAGGTTCCTTATGGAGAAAAAAAATCACTTGATATTAAAACTATGGGAGTATTATTTTTCATTTAAGTTGATTTTACTCTGCATGGCTTTATTTTAGAGAATTGATAAGGGTGAATTAAAAGAGGATTACTAAGATGGGAATCTAAAAAGGTAGTTTTTGAGAAAAACATGGACATGGTTTGAGTATAACACAATAGTCACACCAGACACTGGACAGGGTCATGGCTGTACCTTAGGTAAGAATGCTCATAATAGATGGGTAAAAGGTGATAGAGCTATTACAAGAAACCCTTTGAGACATCAAGAACTTAAGTACCAAAGAGGAAAAATGGGAATCTGTGCACTGGCTCATGCTCTTCTGAAATGGGCTGTGGACAGGAATAAACACAATCATAAGGAACCCTGGTGATACTTTAGCAAGCAATGCCTTAACAAGACTCCTGAAGAAATTACTCTGTACACTCAGAGTTACAGCACTAGTCTCCACTCAGTTGATTAATATTTTTGAGAATCTATCACATCAGGCACTATTCTACTGAAGTTAAGCATTGAATACAAACTCAAACAGGAGATATTAGGTTTTTATTATTTATTGCAAAGCTCAGAGTGATCCATGCTGAAGCTAATTGGATATCCTTTTGGTTTAGTTACTGGGGTTCTTGGCTATAAGAATGCAATAGGAAGTTGACTGTAATAAATATAAATGGGAAAGATTTTCAACATTGTTTCCATATTTCCTGAAAGCACAAATATTCATGTAGAAATTGATCTAGACATAAAAGGGGTCATGAAGGGCATGATATAACATGTGGGGCATGTTGCATCAGAAAAGAGGAAACCTAACTTGCAATCTGCTTCGGGATCCGGAGGCCACATGTGGCTAAGATAGCTCCTGGCGATCAGCCAGAAGGCATTGCCTGGGTTTTTTGATGAAAAATCAGACGACCTCTAGGATAGGCTCAGAACCCTTCCACCCTCATAGACAGCTCTTGTCGCCCATTATGGCCTGTAGGATGGGTGTACACATGAACTCTCCCCACCCTGCTGACCTTTATCCTGATTGGCTCCTGTACATTATATTAGCTGTGCGTTTTCTCAATAAACTGAGCTCCTGCTTTGACAGGTCTCCCTGACGCGTCTGATTGTCCTCTGGCGGAGGAGGACTGGGTGCAGGTGGTCAGTTGACTCTTTACTTTCTTGGCTCATCCTGGTGAGGGCGTGCTCTCCCCAATCTCTCCCGCAGGTCAGGAGGGAAGGGGTGGGGGGCTAACAACCCTGACAGGGTCATGTTTCATGTCTACCCATGGGGTAAAAAGACCATCTCTGAGGTTCAGAAATGCTATATAAAAGCAAAAAATATAAACTGTGTTTTTCATAAGATTTCCAACTTTACACTAATTGCTCTGTCTTTAACAGAACAATGCATTTTCAGCATTCATATGATGTAGATGTAACAATTGAGAACATTAATTTAGAGTTTTAGCTTCCTACTGCAGCTGTAACAAATTACCACAGACTTAATGACTCAAACCAATTCACATTTCTTATCTTACCATCTTTGATGACATAGTATTAAATGAGTCTTACTAGGCTGAAAGCAACATGTCAGCAGAATTGTATTCCTTTATGGAAGATTTAAAGGACAATCTGTTTTACTGCTTTTTTCAGCTTATAGAAGCCACCTACACTCCTTGGCTAGTGGTCTTCCATTTTTTCTTTTTTTATAGATATCTTCAATTTTTTATTGATTTTTTAAAAAATAAATGACAGCGGAATGCACTATAATTCTTATTACACATATACAGCACAATTTTTCATATCTCTGGTTGTACATAAAGTATGTTGACACCAATTTGTGTCTTCATACATGTACTTTGGATAATGATGTCCATCACATTCCACCATTCTTGCTAACCCCCTGCCCTCTCCCTTTCCCTCTCACCCCTCTGCCCTATCTAGAGTTTATCTATTCCTCCCATGCTCCCCCTCCCTATCCCACTATGAATCAGCCTCCTTATATCAGAGAAAACATTTGGCATTTATTTTTTTGAGATTGGCTAACTTCACTTTTTTTTTTAAGAGTATAGTTTATGGAGATTTTACATTACAAAAAATAAATTAATTTGAACATTTTTAACGTCTTTAAAATCCTGTAGAACAATAATCACCAAACAATACATATTTGTACGTACTTTTACATCCCATTTTTGTGAAAAGGTTGTTTAAGTCAGGATCCTTCTCTTGTGAGTTTACTCCACAAACAAATATTTTTGAATTATTATCATTTGTTAGGACTGACATATGGGCAACTGTGTACCATGAACCTGTGTTGACCATTAAGACGTCATCATCCAAATTTATTAAAGACTTTACAGAATGAACAGCAAGACTTCGAGATTTATCCTACAAAATAATAGTATGATGAGAATTTCAAAGAATATGACTGAAATATAAGCTGACTTCTTTTTGTTTTAGATAAAAGAAAATACTTGGTAGGAATATTGAAGAGCTACCTCGTCCTTTTTAGTTTAAAATATCATTATATATGTCTAAATAAAAAGTTTACAAATATATCTTATAAATATATTTATAACAAAGACCTTAACTTCATTTAGCCTAAGTAATTACTATCATTTGATTTTTTTGTATAAAAGACAATGCTAAAATCTCTAAAATATAATTAATAGATTAGAAATGTCTTGTCTTAGCTCCCATTCTTACTACTTCATGAAAATAACTTCACTTTAATTCACAATAGCTAAACTGTGGAACCAACCTGGATGCCCTTCAGTAGATACAATGAATGGATACAAAAACTGTGGCATATATACACAATGGAATTTTACTCAACAATAAAATAGAATAAAATCATGGCATTTGCAGGTAAATGGATGGTGTTGGAGAATATAATGGTCTTCCATCTTCTAAGTTGGAAATCAGATGTCCAGTATTTCTTATGCCATATCAGTTTGAGAGCCTTGTGCCCCACTTCCACTTGACTCTATATTTACACTGGACCTGTATGTATAATCCAGGATAGTCTTCCTATGCTACGGTTTCATAATTAGCAACCTTTATTCTGTATGATACCTTAATTTAATTTATCATAAAACACATTTTATTGATGGGTTGTGAGGATTATGACATAAACACCTTCATTTTTAGCTTAGAGTTCATTGCTCTGGCTACTATACACAGGTAACTTCATTGACATATGGAGGTTTAATTTGCTAAGAATTTCATACTCCAAGTTTCAGTCAGACATTTAAGAAAACAAATTATCTCTTGTTACTTTCAAATTGTTTACTTAATTGGAAAATTATAAATTTTAATAATGTCTGTAGAGTTCCTTTCAGATAGTTCTGTAGAATTTTTCTTTGGGTTGGCATTATCTTCAAATAAAGCAAAGCCTATGGGATTTGTTTGTAACCATAGAAAATATTAACCATGCATTAATGAATCTCAATTAAATTGTTGATTAATAAAAAAAAAACATAAGGTGTTTATTTAAAACTGGAATATTTAAAAAATATTTACAATTTGGACATTAGTTTTAACACTTTACCCATTAACATCTACATCAAATTAAACAAAATATTGACTACTTACTGTGGTAATTTCTCAAACATCCTGATATTCATTCACATTGTTTGAAATTGGGAGATGGAAAAAAGGAAGCTGTCAGTGAACCTTTGGCCATGTGGTTCTTGCCTCCAAATTCTCCTAAAGGAGTTCCACTTAGGAAGTGTTTCCCCATGCCAGTTTTTTAGATTATTATTTGTGTGTATGCCTACACACACACACACACACACACACATGCACACATACACACACACACCTTTGCTGAATACTGAGATGATAAGACTGGCTAACATGTATACAATAATATCTCAGGCTCTTGGCATATGTCTTGTGATAAATAATTACTTTTATAATTTATTAAAGTCTAAAAGACCATTAAATTGATTAATAAATTGATTTTTACTTTAGCCAGAAGACATGATATTAAGATATATGTCTATGAAGAAAGATAAACCTGTACTTAATGCCAAGCTGTGCTTTCTATGACCCAGGATCCTCCCACTCCATTGTGTCCAGCTTCCCATCAGGGAACTCAAGCCCAGCTCAAAATACATTCATCAGTGGTTAGATGCATATTCCAGCATGTGGGGATTGATAGGCCACTGAAACTTGTATTCCTTCAGGTTGTGATTGATTTGAGCAACTCAGAGTAATATTTCCTTATCTGTACAATGGGAATACCTAATGTGTAGAGTTATCTGAAGAATAAATGACACATGAAAATTAACTAGAAAATGTAGCATTCCTGCTAGAAATTCTCTCTTCCTTGTCAAAAATGTGAATTCTATTTTTGTTGCTGTTGTTGCTCCCAAATAACCCCATAGCAATCTTATTTTTGCAAACTGTTCAACTGGATTCCAATGTTTTACACCTCACTTTTAAAAGTAGATAATACAAGCATTGCCAAATTATTTTAATATAAGTGTACTATCTAAATATAATAATTATAAATGGTATGAATAAAATGTAAAATCATCCAAATTATTAGAACCAGAAGGCAAATCAACTATTAATTAATATCACTGTTCTTATTTCTTAGATGTTTTTAGATATATACCTACTGTGAAACTCTTGATTTTGCCTGTCTTGCCAACCTAACAGTTTGTGCCTACCTGTCTGATGAAATTCCACAGTTCTCACAGGCTGGGTACAGATGGTTCAAGAGAATTCTTGTGACAAATAGTCCTTTGGGATCCACAAACAGGACAATATATTCCTTAAAATTATAAGATTCCTTGGGGCAGTTGTTGACAGCTGCAATGCATACATTCATGGCCTAATTGCCAATTAAATGACCCATATTGGGAGGTGCAAAGAAATTGAGGGAAAGATCACACCCTACTGAGCTATTTTTGTATTTTAACTACTTATTAGATTACCTTGATTTTTAAAGAGGCATTACAGTGTGCCTACTAATACAATAAAACTTTCCACAATTTTTTTAACCACAATAGAATCAGAATATTTCTTTTACTCTGGAAGAAAGCAGACTGATCAATAAATTTTATCTAAAAGTATTTATCTGGGCATTATTATAAGATTACTATTGGGTCATTGACCTATTTAGCATTATAAATTATATATTATGTGTGTGGTTGAAATATAGTAAAACTTTGTTCAGTTCTGAACAGCTTAAAAAATGAGGCTAACTATAAGAAAACAAACCACTTGAATATAAATTTTGCATATTATTTCTAGTTTGTAAAATCAATGAACAAAATTACATTGCATTAGTATTTAGACAAACATTAATCAGAGTAAAACAATGAAAGTTATAATTAATTCTATAATTTGACCAACTATTGGCTTGCTATAGCTCCAGATCCATATAAAGGATCATCTCAATGCTGTAGCACAAGTCTTAGAATGATGGATTTAATCACAAATTAGGAAATATTGTCTTTGAGGATGCTAGGGAAAGAATTAGGAAAGAAGATAGCAAGATTGAATCTGCTTTATGAATTTCATATGCATTCCTGCTTTAGAAAGTGTTTAGTATTTCTCTCACTTACTAAACCTAAGGACATTGTTAAAATGAGTCAAAATTATACCAGAAGATAAAGAATATAATTGCTATCTTACATAAAGCATTATGATATTGCCATTTCAGGAAAAAATATTAAAGAGACAGTAAAAAATTTGCACAAATGAATACATAAAATTTATTCTTAAATATTTAAGTCAATTAATTTCAGTAATTTCAACTGGCAATTAGAAAAATAAATCATAGAATATAAGTTTGAAGAAATTGAGATTATATATTACCAATTTATACTAAAAATTAATGATGTTACCAAAATTAATGATGTTACAAAAATTAAATGTGAGAGGCTAATTGTAAACAAGACTAAAATCTGTTTAATTGTGGAAATTGAAGAAAATTTAAAAGGAAAGTCAGGGATGCTCACCACACTGATCACACTCTAGGAACCCAGTGATTATCACCATCAAGGCATCTTCAAACAGTGCACAGTAATGTAAAACATTGCAAGCAAGTCACAAACTGAGATCAAATCTATAAACAGAAAGAAATACAACTTGAAAAATAATGTGTTAGAAAAGGGTTTTAATTATTCAAAAATACTCAGAGGTAACCAATCAAATTTGGAAAATATTACAACATAAAGATATTTGCCAAACAGGAACGGAAGAATTGGGGAATTTTTGCAGAACTTCTTTTCTAGACTATTAATATTAGCTAAAATAATTATTCTTGAAGTAAATTTGTTTTGCAATGTATTTATTGCTTGGAAATTTTTAAAATAAAAAAGACAAGTTACATATTTAGAATTAGATGTCTAAGTTTTAATATATTTTAATTTTTTTAAAAAATTAAATCCAAATGGCATTAGACTTAGAGTATGAAGAATAATCATCTGAGCTACACCCTGAGTCAGAAAGGCAGAAGTTTGTTAACAGTCTATAGGACTGAGAAGAGAAAGTAGAAGAAAAGACAAAACAGAAATTAAAGAGTTAAGAAATGGGTTACAGGTATGGAATCACACAATTTGGTCATGAGAGGAGGAATATATGAACATTAACAAAAACAGGACAATGACAAGTTCAAAATATGTTTTGAAATAGAAAAATAATTCCTAGAGGGAAACTCTCATAAGAAAATATTACATCTCTTAAAACAGATTGCAAATTTAAGTAAAACTATTTCATTTTTCTCAGAAAAATACTATTGTCTAAGTTAAAATGTGACCATGGATCTTTAATGCATGGTTTGGAATGAAAATACATAGAATTTTTACTTAAAAGCATGAAGATGTGAATTAAGCTCAGAATGGAGACTACAATCTCATTTGTACCAGAGAAAGATGTCATTGCCCCTCTGTTTACTTTTACCCCTCATTCCTCTACATTTTTAAAAAGTAGACTCTTTTGGGATGGAGATGCAGCTCAATGATAGAGCACTTGCCTAGTGTGCACAAGACCCTGAGTTTAATCCCTAGTACTACAAAACAAACAAGTGAACAAACACTTCTACCTTTCCTGGAAATCAAATGAGCCAGATATGCTGGGAGGGAGGTGCATGGTCACTGTATGTAAAAAGGTGATAACCTTTTGTCTCTCCATTTTTATTTGTTTGCCATTTCTTTTGTAAATCATTGTCCACTGAGTAGTAAGGTGACTGAACTTTTTAAAACTTGAGGGAACTGGGTGGGCAGTTTCCTTCTTCCTAAAAGAAAGGAATCCATCTAAATGTGAACATTCTAGTTCTGGGCATGCTGGGAGATTTGAGAGTATTCTTAAAAGATTATTCATTTATTCAAGCAACTTAATTCAAACATTATTTCTGGAATCTCTATTAAGTGCCAGGCAATGTTGTAGACACTAGGAATAAGGAGAAAAGGCGGGGGGCAGACTGTTTGCTCTTAATGAAGATTACATTCCAAAGAAACAATGAAATATCAAAAAGAAATTAATAAACTGGTAAGATATTCAAAGTGGAAATAAGGACTATGAATATAAATGAAGTAGATAAAGTAATATAAAGAAGCAAAAGAGAGTTTGACTTTAAAAAAAAATTGTCTACTCTAGCCTATTATACTGACCTTTGTTCTACTAACTGTTCCTCTATTCCTCTTAATAATTGTCCAATGAAGGGTTGCCAAACCAGAGGATTATTGTTCATAATTGTTTCCAAAACTGGTAGAACTTTAGCTGACCAATTATTGTAAAGCTTCATAATACTTTTGCTCTTTATACTCTAGGTGAAATATTTTTTGAACTCATTCTCACTCACAATATTCTAAATGAAGTTTTATTTAGAATCATTATGAAAATGATTAAAAAGTAAACAAATAAAAATGGAGTTCTAAAATAATGCAAATAATCTACATGAAATCAAAAAATGAGAAACAAGAGAACAAAAATCAGACGAAAAAGCAGTAAATTTAAGTCCAACAATGCAAGAATCTACATTTAATCTTTTCTTTAATATTTAATTGATTTCATTTTTAAAATACATGACAGTGGACTGCATTATAATTCTTATTACACCTATAGAGCACAATTTTTTATATCTCTGTTTGTATATAAAAATGTTCACACCAATTTATGTCTTCATACATGTACTTTGGAAAATGATGTCCTTCACATTCCTCCATAATTGCTAACCCCCTCCCTGCCCCATCCCTTCCCCTCCCACACTTCTGCCCCATCTAGATTTTATCTATACCTCCCATGCTTCCCCTCTTTACCCCATTATGGGTCAGTCACCTTATATCAGAGAAAACTTTCAGCATTTGTTTTTTGGGGGATTGGCTAATGTCACTTAGTGTTATTTTCTCCAAAGCCATCCATTAACCTGCAAATGCCATGATTTTATTGTCTTTTATTGCTGAGTAATACTCCATTGTGTATATATGCCACATTTTTTATAGTCATTCATCTACTAAAGGGCATCTAGCTTGGCTCCACAGTTTAGCTATTGTGAATTGTGCTGCTATAAACATTGATGTGGCTGTGTCCCTGTAGTATGCTGTTTTTAAGTCCTTTGGGTAGAGACCAAGGAGAAGGATAGCCGAGTCAAATGGTGGTTCCATTTCCAGTTTTCCAAGGAATCTCCATACTGTTTTCCATATTTGCAGTCCCACCAGTAATGTGTGAGTGTGCCTTTCTCCCTATATCCTCATCAACAATTATTGTCCTTTGTCTTCATAATAACTGCCATTCTGACTGGAGTGAGATAGTATCTTAGAGTAGTTTTGATTTGCATTTCTCTAATTGTTAAGAGATGATGAGCATTTTTTCATATATTTGTTGATTGATTGTATATCCTTTTCTGAGAAGTGTCTGTTCATGTCCTTGGCCCATTTATTGATTGGGTTATTTATTATTATTTTTTTTTGGTGTTTTGCTTTTTTGAGTTCTTTATATACCCTAGAGATTAGTTCTCTATTTGATGTGTGAGGAGTAAAAATTTGCTCCCAAGCAACTTTCTTTAAAAAGGCAAAGATTACTGTAATTGTTGGGATGTGAGGTGTTCTCCAAAACCTCACATTTGAGATAATGCAGGAAGGTTCAAAAGAGAAATGATGGGTTGTAAGAGTCTTAGCCCAATCAATGAATTAATCCCCTTATAGGAATTAACTGAGTGCTAACTGAAGTGGTAGGGTTTGGCTGGAGGAGGTGGGAATTTGGGTATGACTTTGGGGTATATATTGTATCTGGCCAGTGGAGTTTCTCATTCTCTGTTGCCTTATCATCATGTGAGCTGGTTCCCTCTGCCACACTCTTTCACCATGATGTCCTGCCTTACCTCCAGCCTCAAGGAATGGCCTTCTATGGATTAAGAGCTCTGAAACCATGAGCACTCAAATAAACTTGTCCTCCCCTAAAATTGTTCTGGTCAGATCTTTTAGTCACAGTAGCAAAAAAAGCTGACTAAAACAATTACCAAAAAAGTGAAAAACACAGCTATGTGCCATCTACAAGTCACTTTACATACAAACAAAAAGACACACCTAAATTAAAAGTAATTGAATAGAATAAATATATACATTGTAGATGGTAAGGCAAGAGCGGCTATATGAACATAAGAGAAATATATTTTAACATTAAAACTATTATAGATAAAAGATAAAGGTTCAATTTATATGGGCACAGTAATAATTATAAAGGCACATTTGACTAATAATGGAACCTAAAAATATGTGATTCAAAAACTCACAAACACTTTCACAATTTTAACAGGATATTTTGATATCTCTCTCAGAAATTGACAGAACTAGATAAAGCATCAGCAAATACATAAATTAAGAACCTTTGATATTAATAGAATGCCAAAAACTACAGATTACAGTTTATTTACAAGTCAATGTGTTCATGTGATTCATTCACAAAAGAGACCATATGGTCAATCTTAAACCAAGTCACAATGTATTTAAAGATTTAGAGTTAACAAAAATATCTCTAGGACTTGGCATAAGTCCATGGCATTATACAGAGTATATTCTCTAAATTTAATATAATAAAATTGGAAACTGACACCAATGAATTATATAATATTCTCTCAATAAATAAATTTGGAAAGTTAATAACTTATTTCTAAATAATTATAAGCTAAATTTTCAAGGTTTGTGTGTGTGTGTTAATCTTTTTGAGTTCTTTGTATATTCTAAAAATTAATGCTGTATCTGAGATGTAGGTGGCAAATTTTTCCCATTCTGTAGGCTTTCTTTTCACATTCTTGGTTGTTTCCTTTATTGTGAAGAAGCTTTTCAGTTTGATGCCATCTCATTTAGTGATTCTTGATTTTACTTCTTGCACTTTACGACTCTTGTTGAGGAAGTCAGTTTCTAAGCACTTATAAAATAAAGAAAAAAACAAGACCTTTCATTTCATAGATGTAGAAAAACAAGTTGATAAACTTCATTATCTATTTTAATAGAAACTTTCAAGTAAAAGGAATAGAAGTAAATTTTCTCTCTCTGATTCAGATTAATTTACTTTATACTTTCTTCATAAAATTAAAAACAATTAAAATTTGGCCATTTTCATTCAGCATTCTACTTTTTGTTTGTTTGTTTATTTTTTACGTGGTGCTGAGGATTGAACCCAAGGCTTCAAACATGCTAGGTGAGTGCTCTACTGCTAAGCCAAAACCACAGCCACTGCTGGGGTTCTTAAACACTGCAAAATGCATGTTTTAAAAAATCAATGACAAAAGTGAGTGAGGGAAAAAAGTAAAATTGTTTTTACTTTACATGGTGGCTTAGCTAGAAAATTACAAAAGATCTATAGATGGTTAGTAGAATAAACTGGCAAATTTTCAGAGTGAAAGTTAAATATAAAAAATCCTTTAAATTTTTATATAACAAAATCAAAAGAATGGAAATGTTTAATAGTCTATTATTATGCTTCCAGTAGCAAAAACAAACAACAACTCAACAAAAATCCAAATGATTTTTAAAAAAGATTTGAGACATTTATACTAAAATCTATAGATCAAGAAATCAAAGACCTGAATAAGGAGGAAGCTGTGACATTTTGTAGATTTTTTATGTGTCAATTCTTCCTAAATTAATTTACATTAAAGTCAGTGTAAACCAAAAGCCCAGAAAGGTTTTCTTGTGGAAATGACAAATTCTACCCAAATTTTGTAAATGTCAAATTAGAATTTTTGCATTGCCAACTGACAATATTAGGAGTAAAGAAATCTTTTCCTGCTTCCTTAACCCAATTTTGCAAATGACTTAGAAGAAATGAAATATTTGAAAAATTAACAAAGTTATAAGACTTAAAAAATTGACTTCAGCACTTTGGTTTTGGCTCAGCGGTAAAGCTCTTGCCTCGCATGTGTGAGACCCTGAGTTCGATCCTCAGCACCACATAAAAATAAATAAGTGAAATAAAGGTATTGTGTCAAAAAATTGACTTCAAAATTTTCAAGGTTTAAGAAAATGTCAGAGTAAACAGAACAATATGATATACGTGAAATACATCCACATGTACATGTTTTAGCAAAGGTCCCAGTGCAATTCAAAACCAAAAACAAAATTATTACAACAGATTTTATGGAAACTGCTTGATATTATATGAAATAAAATAAACATAAATGTTTTCCTTCTGTAGCACAAAAAAATTAAACCATAAGTAGATCATATATAAAAGCTAAAATTATAAAAATACTAAAAAATCTTTGTAATATTAGAGTAATAAAATATTTACTTTAACTAAATATTTATCTTAAATATTTAAATAAATATTAAGCAAATGTTTAAAAACTTAGATTCAGGGCTGGGGATATAGCTAAGTTTGTAGAGTGCTTACCTCTCATGCAAAAGGCCATGGGTTCAATCTCCAGAACCAAACAAAAAAAAATCAGATTCAGGCAGTGAAAACCATCAAAATTAATAGCCAGAAATTTTTACATTTAAAACTTTTCTTCATTTTGATAATATTAATTCTGCCTATCCAAGAGCAAGGTAGATCTTTCCATCTTCTAAGGTCTTCTTTGATTTCTCTCTTTAGGGTTCTGTGGTTTTCATTGTATATATCTTTCACCTTTTTCATTGATTCCCAAGTATGTTATTTATTCATTTATTTTTTTTTTGAGTGAAGCTGGTGGCATCCCTATACCAGACCTTAAACTATAGTACAGAACAAAAGTAACAAAAACAGCATGGTATTGGCACCAAAACAGACTGGTAGACCAATGATACAGAATAGACGACACAGAGACTAATCCACAAAATTACAATTATCTTATTTTAAACAAAGTATACATTGGAGAAAAGATAGCCTCTTCAACAAATGGGGGAAACTGGAAAATCCATATGCAACAAAATGAAATTAAACCCCTATCTCTCACCATGCACAAAACTCAACTCAAAATGGATCAAGGACTTAGGAATACAACCAGAGACCCTGTGTCTAATAGAAGAAAAAGTAGGGCCTAATCTTCATCATGTGGGATTAGGCCCCAACTTCCTTAATAAGATTCCTATTGCACAAGAATTAAAACCAAGAATCAATAAATGGGATGGACTCAAACTAAAAAGTTTCTTCTCAGCAAAACAAACAATTTGTGAGGTGAATAGAGAGCCTACATCTTGTGAGCAAATTTTTACCCCTCACACATCAGATAGAGCACTAATCTCTAGGGTATATAAAGCACTCAAAAAGCTAAGCACCAAAAAAACAAATAACCCAATCAATAAATGGGCCAAGGAAATGAACAGACACCTCTCAGAAGAGGATATTTAATCAATATACAAATATATGAAAAAATGTTCATCATCTCTATCAATTAGAGAAATGCAAATCAAAACCACTCTAAGATTTCATCTCACTCTAATCAGAATGGCAGCTATTATGAAGACAACCAACAATAAGTGTTGGCAAGGATGTAGGGAAAAAGACACACTTATACATTTCTGGTGGGACTGCAAATTAGTGCAGCCAATATAGAAAGCAATATGGAGATTCCTTGGAAATCTTGGAATGGAACCACCATTTGACCCAGCTATCCCTCTCCTCAGACTATACCCAAAGGACTTAAAAATAGCATACTACAGGGACACAGCCTCATCAATGTTTATAGAAGCACAATTCACAATAGCTAAACTGTGGAGCCAACCTAGATGCCCACATGGATAAAAAATTTGTAGCATATATGACAATGGAATTTTACTCAGCAATAAAAGAGAACAAAATCATGGCATTTGCAGGTAAATGGATAGTGTTGGAGAAGATAATGCTAAATGAAGTTAGCCAATCACAGAAAAACAAATGCTGAATATTTTCTCTGATATAAGGAGGCTGACTCATAGTGGGGTAGGGAGGGGAACCATGGGAGAAATAGATGAATTCTAGATAGGGAATAGGGGTGTGAGGGAAAAAGAGGGGGCAGGGGATTAGCAAGGATGGTGGAATGTGATTGTCATCATTATCCAAAGTACATATATGAAGACATGAATTGGTGTGCACATACTTCATATACAAACAGGGGTACAAAAAATTGTTCTATATGTGTAATAAGAATTGTAATGCATTCCACTGTCATGTATTTAAAAAATAAAACCAATTAAAAAACAGTACATGTATAAAGGTATGAATTGGCATGAACATACTCTATATATAAAGATATGAAAAATTGTAATAAGTATTGTAATGCATTCTTCTGTTGTGTATTTAAAAAAATAAAATCAATAAAACTAAAAAACTTTTCTTCATAAAACAATAAAGAGGATAGGAAAATGTCAGCACAAAATGAGAAGAAATATTTACAATATGTATATCTGACAAAGAAATTTTATCTAAAATACATAAAGATGCCTGCAAATCCCATCTAATTTGAAAGAATTGGCAAAAGGCAATGGCAAATGTATCCACCATGATAATACTAGAGCACACCTACTGCAATAGCTAAAGCAGATGGATAATCCAAGTGAGAATATGAAGCAATTGAAATTTACACAAATTGGCAGTTTATTAAAAATTAAATATTCAGTTACTATATCACTGGCCATTTTATTTCCTGATATTTTACACCAGAATACAAAAAATACTTGTCCAGGCAAAGACTTGTTCATAAATTTTCATACCAGCTTTATTTTTATTTTAAGTAGCTCAAAAATGAAAAAGCAATGTGTTTTAGTCATATTTTTTGCTGCTGTAACTAAAAAAATCTGACCAGAATAAATGTAGAACAGAAAAAGTTTATTTGGATGTCTCATGGTTTCAGAAGTCTCAGACCATGGACAGCAGGCTCTATTCCTTGGGGATTAAGGTGATGCACAATACTGAGGAGCAAGAGTGTGGGGGAGGCAAGCACCTCCCATGGTGATCAGGAAGCAGAGACAGAAACTCCACTTTCCAGATACAAAAGATCTACCTCAAAGGCAAACCCCCAGGGACCCTCCTCTTCCAGCTACACCCTCCCACTTTCAGTTACATCTCAGTTAATCATATGGGGGTAGAGATTAATTCACTGGTTGGGTTTAAGACTCTCACAACCCTATCATTTCTCTTGTAAACCTTCTTGCATTGTCTCACACAAGAACTTTTGGGGGACACCTCATATCCAAACCATAGCACAATGAATTTTTACATATTTGTTCCTATATTAAAATATAACTTAGCACACAACAGAATGAACTACCAAAGCACACAAGAATATGAGCAAATCAGAAAATCATACATGGAGTGAAAAAAAGAAAGACATAAAAAAACACATGCTCTCCTAAGGAACTAACATAAAATTCTAAGAAAAGCACAGTACTCTATAGTGATGAGCAACTTACTAGTGATTTCTTTAAGCCAGAAATGCATACAAAAGCTCTAAAAGAAACATTGTTGGTAGAGTATATTTTGACATATTTATAAAAATATTGAATGCATCTTATTCTAATTAGGAATACAACACAGTGAATCTCCACATCATATACAACCACAAGACTTGGATCCTAATTAGAATAAGATGTATTCCATGTTTGTATAAATATATCAAATATATTCTGCTGTCATGTATAAATGAAAAGAACAAATTTAAAAAAAAGGAACATTGAAAGTGCCGGAAATGTTTTGTATCCTGACTTTGGCCATGATTTTGTGGTTGTGTACATCTGTATTCTTAACTTTATTTGGACTATGGTTGTATTCATAAAATTGAATACTTTAAATTGATTTTTTTGTAAATTTTACCAAAATAAATTAATGCAAATGTAAATTAAATGAAGAAAGAGGAAGATAAGGTGCCATATTTTTTGAAATGTACGGGTAGTAGAGTCATTTTGATAATTTCCTGTTGTATGGAGAACCAATGCCAGCTTGCAGCAGTAGGAGTGAAGTATTCTTCCCTTCTTACTTATCTTTTAATCTTTCTATTCCTTCTCTGATGTTTTAAAAACTCATGTACCCGGAAAATATTTGGCAAAGAGGAAGAAGGCCTGGCAAGTACTAAAGAGAAGCAGCTGGCAGTATCCCCTTTTCCCCCTGCCTGTTTCTTATCTGAAAGAGGCATGAGTTTGGAGAAAGTTTAAATTTCAAATGGAATTTGAACATTTTATTACACTGAATTAAAAATATCAATTATTGATCTGCAATTATTTTTACATCTAAAACTGAAGAAATATTTTTTGTAGTATACAAGTATGAATTTTTCAAATGTCAAGGGCCTACACAGAAGATAATTTAGGGCCAGAGAAGAAATTTGTACCATGGAGGTTTGATGGATAGTGAATCTATATGATTTTATTCTATGCATTCTATATGCTTACTATTATTGTGACTAAACAATTATTATAAGTGATAATGTGTTAATTCTTTCAAAAGGCCTTTTTCAGTTATTTAAATAAAATCTCCTCCAATTTGCTAAGAACAAATGATATATGCAGAGACAAATGATGACAACTTTCACACTGGATTTACACTGGATCCAATAGTAGTAATGACTCTGATTCAATTTCAGTATGTCTGTAGCAGTCAAAAAATGATTTTGACAAAGAGAAAGAATAATCTAAACCTAGGTGAATGAAGAAATTACAGATGAGTGAAGACACGAAAGATCAATGTAATTAACTATTAGAGAGCAAGTGACTTACACTGAATCAAATTAGTGTAGGTGAATACATCCTGTTTGTACCCCCAACCACCAATTTGCATTGTTTCTCTTTTTCTGTGATTTCCTGGCCTGACAGCATAATGCACCATTTACAAAAATCAGTACACAAAATATCCATGCTCCATTAAATCTAAGTCATTAAGTGATTGACTGATCTTGAAAAAATTGTTTAAGCTATTGCTCTGAACTTTCTTTAGAACTAGGAAAACAACCTCTCACTGAAATCCATATAAATTAAAACAACAATCTAAATTCTAAGGAAACAGCATTATATGGTAGAATTTGAACCAGTTGAAACTTAAGAGATAATTAGGAGTTTGCCCTTGTGAATGAATTCATTCATTCAACTTTGGATTAATGAATTAATGGGTTATTTTGGGAATGGGTCTATTATTAAAAAAATAATAATAATAAAACCATTTGACTAGGTCTCTGGTGATGTTCTACACCATCTTGGTATTTCACTAACAAGAAAGCCATCACCAGATATAGCCCACTATCCTTGGATTAGAACCATGAAGTAAAACAAACTTATTTTCTTTAAAACATACCCAGTCTGTAGTATTGTGTGATTAGCAACAGAAAATAGACTAAGATAGGGAGTTACCAAATAGGTGTGGTTATCCTCCAAAAATTAATGGCTCACTATCCCTGAAAAAAAATCCCTATTCACTCCTTTATGACATAATTTATGAAAATTTCTCTAGAATTCCCTTTCTTATTAATAGAAAACCAATTACTTTGAAATCCCTTTGGTCTCTCTAACCCTTTCTAATATTTAAATATCATACTCTTCATGTACTCTAGGAGTATTTTGCATTTCTTTATCATGTTATCCCATGAGAAAACATGCCTAATTAAAATACAAGTACACTGCGAGGAACTCCATACAAACTCTAGAAACACATTATGTGTTAGAAACATGTATGATGCAGGTTTTAGAAGCAACTATAATGTGAAAAATATCTAGTAAGGTCATAATGATAAAGTGAATTATAGGAGCTCGATATGATAATGAATCTTGAACAGTCTTTGTTAGAAATATTTTTATTATCTTAAGGTATATAAGGAAAAATATTGTAAAAGGAGAATATTAATTGTATTAAATAAAAATCTAGGAAATCTGGAATAAAATATAGTCGCAGAAGGAATAGGACTATAATTCCCATTCCTGCTCCCGCAAAAGCGCACTTATATGTAGTTTTGGATTACTATCTTCAAACTAAATATTGCAAACTATTTATGTGAAATACAAAGCTTCTACTAAAATACAAGAAACTTTTGAATAAACTCTGATTTGGTGAAGTTTCTATTTGGTGACATCCCTAGTTTCCTTTTAGGCACATGCCTCTTCAGAATCTCCCATGCCTGACATTTGTCTAACTCAAGCCATGTACTCTTTCTGACACATTCTTCCCAGAATTTGGTCTTGCAATATTTTTATCTTCAGAACCAAATTAATTTCATTTTGCACCAAATTCCAATAAAAAGTTGCTTTTATTTCCCATTTCCATGAGATAAATCTGCCCAATGTAGGACCATATTTGTCTGGTATAACTTTTTATCCCTTGCTTTCTAAATGATTCAAGAAGTAGATTTTATCCTCTATGTAAGATACAGGCACTTAATCAACATTTCAGAATGGCTTAGAGGAATGGCTTGTTAGATTGGGGTACATATCAGCTGGACATCTATACTTCCGGAGCTTCAGTCCTTACTTTTAGCTGAGTAGGTGGAAGGTCCAAGAATCTTTTGCTCCTATGTCTGATTCTCTATCCTTTCCACGTGATCTCTTGCTTTCCACGAGACTACTTTGGTCTTCTGAATATGGAGATTCTTAAGGTATTTGGACATAGCAGCTGCCTTTCAAAAGGAAAGTGCAGAAATTGTTAGTCTTTTTATAGACAAAATGCATGATCACTTACTTCCACTATATTCTGTTGATTAAAGGATAAATAGGCCCAGCCTCTAAAAGAAAAGTGTGGTAAGGAATTTGCATCCACCCTGGTCATAAATTATTTACATTCCTCCTACTTTAAAAAATGTACTTGATCCATCCCAAGATACCGCAGAGTTTTCCTCTATATGTCATCAGATTCTAGTATGAATATTTATCACCTAAATATTTCCAAGCAGGAGTAAGACTCTTCTGGTATGATTTCCCTGGTGTGATCCCTCCTCATTTGTTGCTAAATAAAATTACCTGCCTTCTACACACACAAAATAAAATTCTAAGTTATTTAAGGAAAAATTTCAATTAATACTTTTATTTTGATTTATTTTTCAAATTTTTATTTGTACTTTTTAGCTATAGTTGACAGTAGAACGTATTTTGACATATCATACGTACATGGAGTATGGCTTCCAATTCTTTTGGTTTTATATAATGTGGAGTTTCAGTGGTCCTGTATTCATATATGAACATAGGAAACTTAATGTTCAATTCATTCTACTGTCTTTTCTATTTCCATCCCTCTCCTTAATCTTCAGTCCTGTTTGTCTAATCCAAAGTACTTATATTCTTTCCTCTGCTCCCTTATTGTGTGTAGCATCGGCATATCAGATAAAACATTCTACCTTTGGTTTGGGGGGGATTGGCTTATTTCACTTACCATGATAGTCTCCAGTTCCATCCATTTATCATCAGAATTAAGTGCCTTTTAATAGTGTTCCTTGTACCCAGAAATAATTTTAATGTATGAAATTATCTCATCCTGCAATATCTACATTGAGATCTCAAAATATTTTATGGCAGTGTCAGCATACTGTTCAGTAACACAGAAAGATCCCTATGAATCTTATTTTCCAATAGTATGCTGATAACCCAAAGAAAAGAAAGACCTGTCTCAATAAAGATTTCTAGGTGTGGCTTCTGTCTATGCAAGTTAATTGAAATGTAGCACAAAGAAGAACAGTTAATATTAAAGAAATTGTAACAGCTTGGTCTCAAAAGGACAAGGACAGTTCAAAATGTAAAGAAGCCCTGTAGCTATAGGACTTATACCCAGAAAACACTAAGAGAGATACTTAGCAGAAAGGATGGCCACTTTTTTGTGGGGGAGGTACCAGGAATTAAACCCAGGGGTACTCAACCAGTGAGCCACATCCCCAGTCCTTTTTTTGTATTTTATTTAGAGCAGACGCTTACTAAGTTGGTCACTAAATTGCTCAGGCTGGCTTTGAACTCTCATTTTTCCTGACTAAGCCTCCCTAGCCACTGGGAATATAGGTGTACACTACCATGCCTAGAAACCATTTATTTTTAAAGGAGGAAGAAAAAAAGAATAAGTGAAAAGATGGAGCCAAGAGCCACAAAGAACTAACAAACAAGCGAGACTTTGAGAAATTGAGAAATGCTGCATTCTAGAAATAGCTATTTCTCCTGTTGTTCCCCCTTTAAAAATAAGACCCCCAAAACCTAATGAAATGGGTATTATGATAAGAATAACCATTGGAACAAGATCCAAATTTACAGACATTTGAAAGTGACAATGAATAACCTGTTGATTTGAAATAGTAAAAAATTAAATTATAAATGGTTTTGAGATAACATAAACGTATTTTTTAAAAATTACCTTGAAAATGTTGACTGGTTAGCTTTGAAAAATTCTGTGTTGAACTTAGGTTTAGCATGGTATTGGCACCAAAATATACTGTAGAGACATGGTACAGAATAGAGGACACATAGACTAACCCACACAATCACAGTTGTCTTATATTAGACAAAGGTACTAAAAGCATACACTGGAGAAAAGATAGCCTCTTCAACAAATGATGCTAGGAAAATTGGAAATACATAGGAAACCAAATTAAATTAAACCCCTAACTTTCACCATGCACAAAATTTAACACAAAGTGGATCAAAGACTTAAGAATTAAACCAGAGACATTGCACCTATTAGAAGAAAAAGTAGGCCCAAATCTACATCATGTTGGATAAGACCCCAACTTCCTTAATAAGATTCCTATAGCACAAGAAATAAAATCAAGAATCAATAAATGGGATAGAGTCAAACTAAAAAGCTTCTTCTCAGCAAAAGAAAAAAATCAGTGAGGTGAATAGAGAGCCTACATCTTGTGAGCAAATTTTTACCACTTGCACATCAGATAGAGCACTAATCTCTAGAGTATGTAAAGAGTTCAAAAAGCTAAACGCCAAAAAAATAAATAGCCGAATCAATACATGGGCCAAGGAACTGAACAGACACCTCTCAGAAGAAGATATATAATCAATCAACAAATATATGAAAAAATGTTCAACATCTCTAGCAATTAGAGAAATGCAAATCAAAACTACTCTAAGATTTCATCTCACTTCAGTCAGAATGACATCTATTAAGAACACAAACAACAGTAAGTCTTGGCGAGGATGTGGGGAAAAATGCACACTTAAACATTGCTGGTGGGACTGCAAATTGGTGTAGCCAATAAGGACATCATTATGGAGATTCCTTGGAAAAATGGGAATGGAAACACCATTTGACCCACTCCTGGGTCTATACCCAAAGAATTTAAAACAGCATACTACAGGGACACAGCCTCATCAATGTTTATAGCAGCACAATTCACAATAGCTAAATGGTGGAACCAACGCAGAAGCCCTTCAGTAGATGAATGGATAAACAAAATGTGGTATATATACACAATGGAATATTACTCAGCATTAAAATTGAATAAAATCATGCATTTGCAGGTAAATGGATGGAGTTGGAAAATATAATTCTAAATGAAGTTAGCCAATCCCAAAAAACTAAATGCCAAATGTTTTTTTCTAATATAAGGAGGCTGATTCATAGCGGGGTTGGGAGTGGTAGCATGGGAGGAATAGATGAACTCTAGATAGTGCAAGGGGGAGGGCATGGGGTAAAAAAGATGATAGAATGAGATGGAAATTATTACTCTAAGTACATGTTTGAAGACATGAATGGTGTGAATATTCTTTATATACAATCAGAGATATGAAAATTTGTGCTCTATATGTGTACTATGAATTATAATGCATTCTGCTATCATATGTAGCAAATTAGAATTTCAAAAATGGACTTTACATAAAAAACAAAAGAAATATATGCGGTTTTGATGGAATAGTACTCAGCATTAGAAGAGAATAAAACCATGACATTTGCAGGTAAATGGATGGAGTTGGAGAATATAATGCTAAGTGAAGTTAGCCAATCCCCAAAAAACAAATGCCAAATGTTTTCTATGATATAAGGATTCTGATTCATAATGGGGATGAGGTGGGGAGCATGGGAAGAATAGGTGAACTTTAGATAGGACAAAGGGGAGGGTGAGGAAGGCAGGGGACATAGGGATAGGAAACAGAGTGGACTGAGATGGATATCATTGCCCCAAGTACATGTATGAAGAAATGAATGGTGTGAATCTGTGTACAACCAGAAACATGAAAAATTTTGCTCTATTTGTGTAATATGAATTGAATTGCATTCTGCTGTCATATATAACAAATTATAATAAATAAAATTTTAAAAAGAAAATATATGCCATTTGGGGTATTACACATGTAAGTCTAAAGATATTCTTCTGAAAAGTTTCAAATGAACTAAATAATCAACAACCTATGAAGTGATGGCTACATAATTATTTTTTTTTATTGCTACAAAGATAGAAAGAATATGATGATTTTATTTTGTAAGAACGAATAACAAGCCCACTACTCTCTCTTCCTTGCAATAATACTTTGATATGATAATGTCAAAAGTTTTCCACATCCTTAAAATCATGGCTATCATACAGGATACAGAAGACTCAAGTTTTAAATCACTGTGCTTTCCCCTCTCTTTTTAACACTAGAGAAGCATCTTTCACAAAAGGAAAGGATAAGAGATTAAATATCAATCCCTATGATAAAAAAGTTATAATAACATTTTTTGGTCATGCTCAGATAATAATAAATTTTTAATTTTAGTAATAAAAAGTTTCAGGTCAGAAATTAATATAACCATTCAAGTGTAATAATAAAACTGTAAACTCCATATAAGGTCAAAGTTATATTCAACCTAAATTACAACAAAAAAATACTACAGGGAGTTTTGTTGCATCTATTGGTTTTTAATATCTTTGGCAATTAGAATGAAATAATCAAGGATATGGAAACAGAAGAGGAAGAAGTAGAAAGGAAAAAGAAAACACAAAGGAAGATTCCATAGAGGTACTGGATAATTCTATTAAGAAGTCATAATATTTAGAACTATCTACTGTTACAGCTGAAAGAAATTTTCAAGATTATTTCTCAAATCATGAAAAGACCTTTATAGGCAGTGCCATTGCGGTCACTGTCCCCACCCCCAGCTCCAAATTTGATTTGAATATCAGGATTGGTGATGTCAACCATACACCAAGAGAATGTGAAGTTTTGTTACTTACATAATAATGTAGGAGATGAAAACGTTTACAGCAGTAAGCTCTTGGTTTAACAAAAATTTTCAGAAAATAAATCAAGGTGAAAAGGCCTTGTACTCTATATGAAGTAATTACCAGTCTCTCTTTTTTTAACCCCTTTTTGTTAAATGATTTTTTTTTATAAGAATACCATCAGTATGACCTCAGAAATGTGAGCCTAGAGAAAGTTGAATATGGCTAAGAGCTTGCTGGCAAAGATTATGGGCAGTAGCATGCTTTGGAGGTATCCCAAAGGGTAGCTGGGAAGAAATGTGTTATGTCCCTTGGGAGATGAAGTCAAACTGACATGAGAGGCTATTAAAATGGTTTGAATAGAACATACTAGCCAATATATATTAGCAAAAATTTTCCAGTTGCTGATTGAAGAGAGTCAGTGATTTTAATAATAGGTTTTGATGGTACACTGAATTGTGGGTTACATGCCACTAATGTTGAGGTAATCCACAGTAAGTTACTATTAGTCAATTTGTTTTAAGGGTTATTTTCTATATAAACTAAATGTTTATTTTCTTGTCTTCTCTATACCTGTTCTTCCTAGAATTAGAGTTTCATTTTAAGTCCTTTTCCATATTATATATATTTAAATATTGAAGGAAACTAAGATAACCTGTCTGTCCTACTGTAAGCTTAACTTATTGAATTGTTTTTAGTATTTCTTAAGTGACATGTTTTTATTGGTTACCCACGTCACTATCACGAAACAAGTATTTAGCCAATAAATACTTGTTGAACAAAACTGAGAAAGAACCCTATTTTGTATGGGAAAAGATAGAGAACTAAAATGATTAAAAACATTGCCTAAAGCCTTTAACCTTTAAGGGGGCAGAACATTAATGGATATTCAAACTTTGGCAATATAATACTCTATCTTTATTCCCTTTTTCTGTAAACATAATATTATTCATGTAAAAATATAGGGAATGTGTTCATGAGAGGCTGCTGAAGCATAGCAGAGCTCTTTTCTTTGCCCCATGAAGCTGTGTTATTTTTATAGTAATTGAGATTTTATAAAGCATTTTTTCATATGCGATTTCATTCATCGAGCAAGATTCTAGAACATTGGGATTTGATTCATAGTCTTATTTTTAAAAGTATATATAGGTATATATATCTATGCCAGCATGCATGTGATGTATTAACAAAGAACACATTCACATTTTTTTCAACAACAATGAGAAAATCATATTATTGAAATTCAGGTGGTAGTTTACAAAGTTATCAGTTACTGAATATGATATCTCATTTTTAGGCACTTTTTTTTAAAAGAAGGCATTGAAGCATGCCACCACCTTTTTCTACCTCTGCTTTCTTTATGGGGTATGTTCTTGAAGAGTGCTTAACAGAGCACTGCCTTGTTCACAGGGGAATAGGGAGTTTAATGAATCATACATACTTTATTTGAAAAATATCAATAACCATTCACTGGTCTATTCTTGCACAAACTGAATAAAAATCCCTATGTAAATGGTGCATGGCTTTTTTTATGAATCATGCTCTATTTTTTTAGTACAATGCTAAATCATCTTAAAATGTGTAGTTTTACCTGCCAAACCTAAGATAAATTTCCATCAGTGATTAAAGACTAGTTCCATTCCCTATAATCCTTGTCAATTATATGAATAGGCAGTAATGGAACACTTTATTTTCTCTGGTTATTAAAACACAAAATAGTAATGCAAATGCACTCTACAATGTCTCCTTACTAGATTGGCAGTGTAACTTATTTAATCAAATTCAGAAGTCAAAAACAGAAGCAGAAGTTATTCTCTTAAAGTCTTAGGTGAAAAAAAAATGTGATGAGCTATGATATGCCCACAAAATATCAGATGGCAAACTTTGAATCTTTCAGGGGTCTCTCTCATTGTCACAGTTGCACATAGTTTTTGTTGAAGAAAATTTCAAGTTTACTTGTAGAGCCACAGTTTTATAATTTCACCTTTAGCATAGACCATTCACATTCATTCTGAAGGAAGAAAGTTGATCCTTACTCTATGGCTATGAAGACCATTCATTTAAAACTTTTTAAGGCACAAAGAATATAAATGAGGTCAGATTTTGATTAATGGTGAAGAGTAAATAAGATGCATGTACCAGCATCACAGACGGAAAATATGGAGCTTCTCCCCACTGGACAAGGTTATAAAGAAGAATCTGGTAAGTCAGGTCTTGGACAAACAGTGTAATGTTGCTGGCATTATCTCCATGATACTCATGACCAGTGCTTTGAGTGAAAATTTAATAAAATTAACGCTACTTTCTTGATTTATTTTTTTCTTTTCTTCTTAATCTTCCCTTCAAGATTAAACTCATCAGCACTTGACAAAAACTGCAAATAACAGCCAGATGCAGGAGTTGGTTTTATCTTTTTATGCAAGTATGTGGTGCTAATTAGTGCAAATTGATTAAACTTTAATTGCCTGATCCATGGCTAATTAATATTTATAAGATGAATGAGCAGGAAAACCAGACATTTATTAAAACACTTTAATGATTTTTCATATGTTTTGACAAAGCAAAGCAAATAGATGTTATGAGTATGATGTGCTAGACTAGGGGACTATAATCTGTTGCCTTCTACTTGTGAATGCCCTGAAAATGTACATTGACTTTTAAACACATCTGTTGTAAACTTATCTTTGTTTGATTCCTTTTGAAAATTATTTTCAAATATTTTTGGTGTTAAGCACCACATCATTTGTCACATTATTCCAGTGATAGGTACTAAGATTAACACATGTATGAAATTAAACATTTTATTCTTATTACATATTATATTATGCATTCATGTGTTATAATACCAATATTGTAGTACAGTATTAAAATGTATTTTATTAGCAACAAAATAATGTCAATATATTTTATTTTTTAAGATTTAAATCTTTTAAAAATAATTATAATATCAATTAAAAATCATTTAAATTTTCAAATTATATAAACCTGAAATGTTTCCACTTACTCATACTGATTCCTGAAGTTATGATCCAGGAGTCAATGTTAACTGTGCAAGACTAATTTTACACAGTGAAAAAAGTACACTTGTTAGATATACATTGTTTAATAAAAAGAATATAATTATTTCTACAAAAAATGTTACTTTATGCATGACCAACAAAGTACTTTTTTACATATTATGATTTAAAATATTAGGGGCTGATTTAAGAATGCAAATGTCTTGGTCATTACCTTGATAATAATTCACAATCCACAAGTCAATGTGTTTTTAGTAAAGTTTTTAAAAGAAAAATATTTTTTAAAATTGCTGAGATTCCTTGTGTTTATTTCTTAGACACTACATATAACTTTCATATTTAATGTCTACTCTATCAAACCAGCCTATATTTCATATTTTCTTGCATATATAGATCTATATATTTCACTATTTTAAGCAATTCTATTGAACTCCATGTTTGATAAAATATTATTTACTATAATCTTAACAAAAGTCATTGAATGATCTTCTAAATTGAGTGTGTGAAAAATATCAAAATAATTAATTATATAATTATCATGTTTTTCAATTAAAGTTGTAATTAATTCCAAATTGAAAAGCTAGCTTTTCTCCTCTTTTTTTTCCAGTTCTTTCATCCTAAAATGTTACAGATTCCACTAAACTAAAGAAGAATAAAGACAAGGGAGGGAGATAGGAGTAGGAAATACAGTGGAATGAATCAGACGTAACTTTCCTTTGTTCATATATAAATACACCACCATATTGTACCACTCATCAATGTACAACCACAAGAATGGGATACTAATTAGAGTTGTATATAGTCCATGTATGTATATTATGTCAAAATATACTCTACTGTCATGTATATCTAGAAAGAACAAACAAAAAATAAACAATAATAAATAAATAAAATTTTACACTGTTTATCAAAGTTGAATTAGCAATTCTGATGGTCTTTTGATGGGTCAGCTTAGTTAGGCTACAGTCCACAGTTATGCAATCAAACAATGACCTAGGTGTTGCTGTGAGGATGTTTTGTAGAAGAGAATGAAGCTCATAATCAGTTGATTACCAGTAGTTATAATCATAATTGTAAATGAGAAAATCCTAGGTAATATAGTGGACCTGATTTAATCATTGCAAAACCTTAAGAGCAGAACTCAGGCTTCTAGGATGAAGAATGAAATCCACCTGTGAACAAAAATCTACTCGCTATGACTGAGAGTTCCAGCTTGTCCTTGCCGGCCAATACTATGAATTTAGTCTAGCTAAGCCACTTGCCACAATCATATAAGCTAATTCCTTGGGATAAATATACTATATATTTTCTGCTGGCAGAACTCTAATATAGTAATCATATACTTAATAACTTCAATAAGAAATTAAGTGAATAGATGCATGCACACTAATAAAATAATGAAATGAATACTAAGCAGGTATGGGCCATTTCATTCAGGTATATAAATAATGTAAGATATAACTGGGGAAAGGGGCTGTGTAGATTGGGGTAATACTGGCATTTATGCCTAAAGGATGAATGGTGGGCAAGTACAGTTGTCTGCAACATTTCTGTTAGAGGTAACTAAATTGCCATATAAATTGAGACATATACAGAATAACATTTTATATTGTTATTATATATACTTTTAGGGGAAAATAGCTCTTGATGGAAGCTGCAACTATAGGCTGGATCCAGATGAAATAGTGCTTTGTATAATAAGAAAGGCTTATGGATGTACATCTATAAGATTTATGAGAATTAAATACATTTAGAAGGGGAAAGACATAATCATATTTAGATTTAGGGAAATCAGTCTGGAAGAACTATGGAGGGAATAGCTAAAGATGAGTTAAGCGGCTCTTGTGAGTTTATTTTGCTTCTTTATTTTTAAATTGCAGAAATATTGCAATTTTGATATAGGCATAGTCTTGAAAATTACTTGTACATTGGGTCTTTACCTCTATTGCTGCTGGAAGCATTTCTTTCTTGATGGGGGGTGGTGGGAGAAAGCCTGAGAACCTAAGTTAGCATATGAAAGGATGACAGAAGATATGGAAAGAGAAGTCCTAGAAATTGCTTCCATTCTAGCAAGGCCCAAATGTATGAGTTCGGTCACACCCAGTCTAAATTATTCATAGTCCTGCTCACCATTCTGAAAATTACATGTAGCTCATATTTTCCTTGTGCTCTTTCCTCTCTTCAGAATCACCCCACTGCCCATTGTGCCATAATAGCTTTCCCTATTTAACTGTATCTAAATTGCTGACACCCATGATCACGAGAAAATAAATGGTGATTGTTTGTTTCAAAAGCTAAGTTAAAAAGTACATCAAAGTAGAGTAAATCAGACCAGACAGTTTGACAGAGCTTATGATACACACGAGATCATTTTGTCATTAAACTAATATTTTGAGGTATTCACATTTAAGAGGTGCTAGTAAATTTTAATTAAAAATATTTTGTAATCATGAAACCAAATAATTGATTATTTCCTTGATCAGACCATAGAGATAGTGGCATTAAATGCTAGGTATAAGAAAAGTTAGCTATGGCTATTCTATCATCAAAGAATGTGTTTGCTTTGATACACTCCTAAATTAACAGTCTATGAGAATCCATAGTCCTCCATATTGTTAATTGAATGTGCTTAATATTTTTGTAATGCTCTTTGTTGCTTTGAGTCACCCCATTGCCCATTGTGCCACCTAACCTTGCCACCATGTAGATATAAAATCCTTTCAGTTTTCTTCTGCACAAGTTTACCTTCCCCTTCCATTTCTTGATTTGAATAACTTTAGTGAATATTTAGAGATCACAGGAAATGATTATACTTAGGAACATAAAGTCTACAACAATTAAGCCATTTCCCACACTCCACTGCACTCATCTCTTTTATTCTTCCAACTTTCTTCCTGGCAAATGTCTAATATCACTCCTACGCTACTCCCCCAGATCCCACTTTCCATTGCCAAACACTTAAAAACCTTTTCTAAATATATTATCCTTACGCAAGAAATCTGGTTATAGTTTTGTTAATGATAACATTTTCTCTCTTGTTCCTTTAGTCCAGAAACTAGCTTGAAACTATGCTTGTCAGTTGAAGGTAGAAATAGCTGAAAAATAAAAAAAAAAAAGAGACTTGGGCTGAGATAAGGACAAGAACTCTAGAGACCAGAGTTACAGATGCTCAAGGAAAGAAAATAGAAATAATTTCAAGATTCACATTTTTCTCACTCCCAGATACGAGCTGCTTAAATAAACTAGGAATGGGTCCGTTATACACATGAGTAATTTCCAGTTTTGTCTACTTAGCTCTGTGCTTCTTTGCGACAATTATTAAGTTTTCTATGTGTTTTTACTGGGACAATCAATGAATGCCCACAGAATAGTAACACTAATGGTCAAAGGACCCAAGCTAAGATAATCAGTTTTCCTGGGACAGCAGCCAATGTGCAGTGGTCATGCTTGAAATTCCAGAGATTCAGAGGTCAAGGCAAGAAACTCATAGGTAAAAGGCCAGCCTCAGCAACTTAGAGTCAGGCTCTATGCAATTTAGCAATAGGCTGTCACAAACAAACAAACAAGCAAACAAACAAAAAACACAATTGAATGATGGGGGATGTAGTTCAGTGATAAAGTGAAAAATAATTAAGAATTTAAAACTAATAAAGTTTCCCTGAGACAAATTACACAGGCTGAGTCAATCTGGGGACAAATTATAGGGCCTGAGCTAATAAGATATCTCCTCTTTGGGTTTTTTCTTTAAAGCTGGCAGATAAGACTAGTATTTTTCGAATGTGGACCTACATCTATGGGATTGGACTCAGCTGTCATTTTTCACATTGCATTAAATAGTTTTATTTTAGTAGGAAGAATGAGACTAGCAAAGAGAAGTTGAAATAAGGAAAATGGTGAAAGCTGAAAGGAGACATATAGAAAAAGAGAGAGAGAGAAATAAAAGGGTGGGGGCAGACTGACTTCAGATCATTTATTGAGTTTAGAAGCCTTTTGGATATCCCAAGTTTGTGATCCAATGAAATAAATCTCTTTTGTAAAAACTAGAATGAGTGGGATTCTGTAACCTATTAATGAAAGAGGACTTACTTGTAGTCCTGGGCAGTTAATGTTTAGTAAACTGGATAAAGGAAAAGACTTTCTGAACAAGGAAAGGAAAGCAGGTGCACACACACACACACACACACACACACATGATGCCAACCACATCATGTATATAAGAGGTGGGTTCCAAATATATAAGAAAAACAAGGCTGGAGGATATGATTTATCAATTTATGAAACTCATAAGTTGATTTGTAAACTCAAATCTACCTGAGACCCAAGTTTGTATAACTTGATATTACCTCTAATTCACATAGTGTCAGGCAAGTTCACTTTCAGAATTCTGAATTACAGAATTTGCCATCAGGTTCTATAAGAACAAATTTAGTATTGGAATCTTTATTATCAGTTTTGGATAACTCTTATTTTAATGGAAAACAAGAGCAAAAATTTCTGAAAATTTTAAAAACTTTATGGTTCTTTACGAATCCCCATTCTCATTTTTTGCTAAGTTTTAAAAACTTTATTTTATGGTATGTATCAATTGTCAACATTTGCAGTAGGTATTAGTCAGCATTTGCTTCACCAAAAAAGAACCCCAAGTTTTCAGTACCTTATAACAACAAAAATTTGTTTTTATTCATGTCAAATTAGAACTGTGATTTTTAGGAGCTTCCTGGCTAGAGTGTGTGTGGCCAGGATCTACAAACTTGAAGGGGCTTGGCTGGACTTCACTGTGTTCAACTGAGCTCTGCTGATCTTGATTTGGCTTCATCCCTGCTCACATTCTATTAGCCAAGGCAAGTCAGGTGACTAAGTCCAAAGCCAGCAGGATAGGCAGGCATTCTCTACCCAGCAGTAAGGTATTATAAAGTGCCACTTCAAAGGGTATGGATATACAAACTACTTAGAAAGAGAATGAGAAGAGGAAATAATAATCGAATCTCCAACAGCAATTGAAGGCTTGGAAAGATGAGAGGTTAGATTCACTTTTATAGACTCAGGGAACATCAAGAGTTGGCAACTAGAAACTTAACCCAAAATTTCATACCTACAACAGAAAGAGGTACAGAAGATATAAAATAATTATGTCACTTTCATTAAAAAATGATCCATAGTTTCCAACACTGTTACCCTGGGTATTCCAGGTTATTCCAGGGAGAAGATTTTTCACTATTTAAATACATATAAGATTTTATTCCCACAAAGGCTCATAATCTGTTTTTCCTCATATTTTTGAATATCTTAAACAAATGATATTCACTTAATACTATTGTCAATTTTAGTATAGTATTGAATTGTAAGCGTAGTCAAAATAATACTTAGGAAAAAGACAGTTTAAAGTACACAAGCAGGACCCTGTGGTATCAGAACAGCCATTCCTTACTTATTTCATGATTTTTAAAAGTGTGCTGAAATTATTTGAAAAGAACATCAAATATTTCAAATTTTTCATTTTTCAATAAAAGTCAAAAGTATAGTTCCTTCTAGGGATTTGAATACTTTTGAATCTGGTACAAAGAGTTTTGTTCATTGCATTTTCTTTTTTTCTTTTTAAACTCAGATTTTCTTTTAAGTACCTGTAGAAAAATGTCAGAATAGTCTTCAAGTTCACTCAGATGAAACATGAAAATAAAAGCTTTCTTTCTCTCCTGATCTCATATATCAACCCTACTTTACTCTTCTCTTTTTCCATCACTCACTCAGACTTCAATAGAGAAGTTCATTGAGGATCAAATAATCCAGCTGTTGTTTTCAACTTTCACTATTTTAATGTTTATTTTCCAAATTATTCTCCATTTTCCTACTAAAAATATCATGCCAAATCATTATTTTTTCTGGAGCAAATCTCATGCTTTCTGTTGCTAGATATCTGATCCAAATCCAATATTTTTCTTGGCAGTTGGTAAACATTATAATAACTAGGAGTATTTTTTTCTACACTTAGAGCCAGGGGAGGGAAGAAGACACAATTAAAATCCATTTAAATATTGAGGTAAATTCTCACTTAACCATACATTCTCAAACATTCCCCAAAGGAAGAACATGTTAAAGGTAGTTTCTTAATACATATATGCACTTAGGTTTTTGCTTCCAATACACTTTTTTTTTTACAAGATGGGAGTGTGGTTTAGACAATGCTGTACTTTTCAAGGCTTTTTAATTATTACTTTAAAAATCATTGTCAAAATGATAATGTGTACATAGAAAGCAAAAAGTGATAACTATGAAATGTAAAATAAAATTAATTTTATTGCCCTTTTTATGACTTAATACCTTTCAAATGACTCCTGGCTTTATTTCTTCCTTCATTTTCTTCATAACATTATACAATAGTCTTTATTGTCTATCATTATATTTATTAGCTTAAGATCATCTTGTGACATTAAAAATTAGAATTTAGATTAAATTATCTCTATCTACTTCTTTTAATTTCTAATAGATCTCTTGTTGTTTCTCTAAAATTGGGGTTTTTAAGACTTTAAAATTTTTAATTGTTTCTCGAAAATAAACTTTCTTGTCACCTTAAAATACATTATCTTCTGGATGTTTATTTCTCTACCCTTCCCTCAACTGTTTCCTTTTTCTTCCATTTTTCAATTTTTGTCCACTAGTCATTTATATCTCTCTTAAAAGGACTTATAATATTTTCATTTTAAGTTTTATACATTATGAAATATCAAAATTTGTAATAACGAGTCTCTAAAGTGAAAAAAACATGGGGTAATTTTTTCACTAAAGTACATATCCATTCTATTTTCAAATAATATATTCAAAATGTTTTTACTGAACACATTGGCACCTTTTCCAGTGTAGTTCCTCTGTAATAAAAGCAACAGTCCTATTTTTAATTACTAAAAACTCAAAAAGTTGGGGAAATTGTATTTTCAGATTAACAGTATTGTCTGTTTTTAATATTAACATTATTATCCTCTTTTTCACCATTATTTTATATGTACAAGTACTCACCTAAAGGGTTTTAGAATTTGTTATTCTGAAGACAAATGCTTACCTTTTGAAGTAAATCACTCCCAGACAAGTATGAATGCGTAGTTTTAGAGAAATCTCCAAAACAATTCAACCAAACATAAAACTGTTACAAAATTAATAACTAAATTTAATAGGAAATAATTGTTTTTAGTAGAATCTATATATAAATTTGGTGAGAAATGCTTTATCAGAAAAAAGCTTGAGGTGACACAATATAATTTTTAGCCCATTGCAGTCTGTATGAATTTCATTTAAACACCAAATATAATTTGATTCTCTATATCAAAATAAACTGTGACAGAGAATACACAAGTATAATATTAGAGATAAATAATTCATAAATTAACATACCAACTTTAATAGGCATCTAAATATAAAAGGGAACAATTCTTCAAAGAAATAAAAAACAAAGAATTATCAATATAAAATAACTTTGAACATTTATCTTAGTCACAAATGGAAGTAATTTTGCAAGCCGTAACAAAAGCTCCTACAAGGGAGGTTTCAGATACACATAAGTTATGCTCCATGCATGTATTTTGACCTATTATACATGCATGGTGTATAATTTATTCTAATTAGGATCCCATTTTTGTGGTTATACATGATGTTGAGTATGTTGGTCATGTATTCATATATGAATATTGTAAAGTAATGTTATACAATTCATTCTACTCTCTTCTCTATTCCCATACCCTCACCCTTCCCTTTCTTTTCCCCTTTGTCTAATCCAATGAACTTCTCTACACCCCCATTCCACCTTATTGTGTGTCAGCATCCACATATTAGAGAGAACTTTCAGCCTTTGTTTATTGGGGTTTGGCTTATTTCGCTTTGCATGATAGTTTCCAATTCTATCTATTTACTGGCAAATGCCATAATTTCATTCTTTTTTATGGTTGAGTAATATTCCAATGCAGGCATTTCATCAAATACTTTGCATTAATTCATTCATCTGTTAAAAGATACTTAGGTTGCTTCTATAGCTTAGCTATTGTGAATTGAGCTGCTGCAAACATTGTCAATTATTTACTCTTAAAACAAATATTTACCTCAAAAATAATATAAAAATTATCTCTGTCCTCATTACTTTATGCTTTAGTAACATATTTTAGTAACAAAAATTATTATAAAAGAACTGAATGTATAGTATGTTAGATGGTAATTATGAAGAAAATATAAATCAAGCAATTGTTTGATTTTGAAATATTTGTCAAAGAAGGCATTACTTGAGAAGAGACACTTAAAAAAATGTCCTGATGACATTTTTTTTTTTTTTTTTTTGACAAATGACAAAGGTAAGTGTAGGAATGCATGTAAGTCAGAGGAAATAGACAATATAAAGACCCCGGAGGAGACTCATGCTAGACTGATTTAAAGAAAGTCAAGATCAGAGCCTCTGAAGGGAGTGAAAAGTCAACTGCACATTGTGGCAGTTGGAGTTTTCCACCATTAAATATTTCTCATCCTATGAAAGCAGGCTAAGTAGAAGATAATCAAGAGTGGTTTTTAGGGAATTGTGAGGATTTGACACTCATTCTAAATAAGGTGGGGAGCCAGGGTCCATTTTGAGCACAGAAGTGACCTGGTCTGCTTTTCGTATTAAAAGGTTTTCTCTGGCTGCTCTGTTCAGAGTAGGTAGTGGAGAAGAGGAGATGAATCATAAGACCAATTAAATTATAGTGATAACTGCTCTCAGAGTGGCAGATTTCTAGGAGGTGATAAATGGTATAACTATGTATGCTTATTTTTAAGGTAGAGCTGGCATGATATCCTGATATAATCAATCATGGTGGAGAGAGAAAACTCTAGGATGTTTCAAATTTATTGGAAGGAACTAGAAGAATGTAGATACCGTTTTCTTAGATGTGGGAGATTGTGAAAAGGTCTCCTCATGTTCAGTCTGGAAAGGCATCAGGTGTTAAGTTTGATTGTTAGTGAAAACTACATAGTGATAGAAAGTAGGCTATTAGATATGCAATTCTAGAGTTTAGAGGAGTAGTCTAGGAAGGGAGCTTAGAGTATGTAGAATCCCTAAAACCATGAAAAATAATGAGATCACTAAGGAAATTCATCTAAGTAAATGACAAGAAAATTTCTGTGTCACTGTAAATATTCAAAACCAGGGAAGAGTAGCTAAGGAAGAAGAAGGAACTAGAATTGTGGGCAATAGGAGAAAATATTTAATGAGAAATAAACCAACTGTGTCAAACACTATTTGCTGGTTAGTAAAATGAATTCAACCATTGTGTTTATTCACATGTAAGCCATTCGTTCCTTGAAAATGTATTGCAGTAATATAGTCAGGAAAAGACTCCAATTAAAATAAGTAAGAAAAGAAAATGAAACAGATTAGTTACAGAAATCATAAATGACCAGTCTTGTGTAGTGGTGCACTCCTATAGTCCCAGATACTTGGGGGGGTTGAGGAAAAAGGATACCTTGCACCCAGCCTGGTGAGAGAGAGTGATAAAGAGAGAGAAAGAAAGAAAAGGGGTAGGGGAGAAGAAAGGGAGAAGGGAAGGAGGAAGGGAGAAGGAAGAGGAGAAGAGAGAGGAAGAGAAAGAGTAATTAATTATAAACAAACATCTTTAAGGAAATTTGCAATAAAGAAGAGCAAACAAGTAGGAGAGTAACTAGAGGAAGATTGTAAGTACAAGAGAGATTTTGGGTTTTGGTTGAAATTTCAGCTTACTTTAATTCTGATGGGAATGAGACGATAAAGAGGGAAGATGTATGATGATACCGAATTAGAAGATTGCTCAAGCAATGTCCCTGCAAAGTCAAGAGGGGATAGGATTTATTATATCAAGGACACCTTCATGTGAAAAAGTGTTATGAAACACAGGGACAAAGAGTAACGGAGTCTGAAATATGACAGATCCAGACAAGAGGTGATTGGAGAAATAGGTGAAATTCAGTTTACCATAATGGTTCACCTTTATAGTACATAATGAATATATATATATATCAAAACTCACTTTTTAATATTGCATCAAGTTGAACCAAACCAGGCAGAGCCTCTCTATAGAAGTGAGCAAAGGAATTTGAATCCATATAGACATCAAACAAATTTCCTAAAATTTCAGAGTGTTGGTATATCTTAAATTAGCAGATTTTCTAAAAGAATGCTGAACAGGTGGAATGTGGTTGGTGTCTGTCTTAGGTAGACTCAGGAAACTTTTCTTAATTAACAACAAAAACCTAGTAAAGCAATTTAAGTATGAGGACCCCAAGTTTTTGTCAACATTCCTTTAATTACACAATTTGTCTTTCTGCAAATTCCTGGTTAGGATCAATATTTCATCAAATACCTGCAGAGCCTTTATCCTGTGTCAGACCCTGGAGATACATAAATGAAAAGTGGCCACTGTCCCCTAGTCTACATTTCAGTTGGGAGAGCATGTAAACAGGCATTTACTGTTTTGTTTACTTAGTAATAGCATAGTTGGGGAAAATGTGTGCTCAGCACCAAGAGGTACTATTTAAGAGATGTGATCTCTGTAAAATTCAGGATTAGTCTGAAGATGCAATTCTTGTTTTGAAAAATGACCCAAATTTGTCCCCACTCTCACCTGCCTCCTAAAAATAAGGATGTGTACCATCAGGTATTACAACAGAATACAGCACTGCTTATTCAAAGCAGGGCAAGATTGATCAGGGAGCAGCTGGCAATGGTTCCCTGTTTCACTGACAGAATAAAAGTCATAGTCCCCACAATGGCTTGCAAGGTCCTTCAGAATTTGGCATAAATTCCACCATCCTAAACTCCTCCCAACCTCATTCACTCAGTGCCAGCTACACTGGCTTCATGCTGCCAAGTCTCCCACACACACTTCTGGTTGGGGCTTTTTGCAATCTGCTCTTTCCTAGAAGGCTTTTGCCCCAGATTATCAACATGGCTCCTTCCCTCGCCTGCCTCAGAGCTTGGCCCAAGTATCCTGTGAATGAGACTTTCCAAACAGCCTCCTTTAAATTGCAGTCCCTTCCCCTCCCCCAAACTCAATTCCCTATGCAGCAGTATTCATGTTTTAACCTCTGCATGTCTTTAATCTCTTATATCATCTTTTAAATTAAGCTTGTGTTTATGTGTCTCCTTCATGTCTTCAGTACGATAGGCATTTGTGTTGCATTTGTTTGCTATTTTAACTCAAATGCTAGAGCACTGCCAAGCACATAATAGGCCCCTGTAAATGTGTTAAAGAGTGCTGTAAAAACGTTTCTTCTGCATTGGATGTTGGTTAGTGAGAAACTCATGCTTCTGCTAGGCATAGGACCAATGTGCCATGTGTTGTTGATGTTATATTAATCATGATACATTTAAAAATGTAGATCATGCAATAACCAGAGGCGAAAGACCGATATTAAATGTTATCATACTTCAGTAGAAAATATGTAGTAGTAACTAATATATACTTGTTACAGTAGGTGGTACAGAAGTATATTTATCATATTGACTACAAGTATTTTCTCCCCCTGCATTAATTTATAACTGGTTATACAGAAGAAAAGTGAGATGAGAACCACAGTATAATTCATACATTCAGCAGATTTTTGAATACCAAGTAGATGCCAAGCACTGTTTTTGCATAAGAAATGGAGTAACAAGTTATACTTTAAAGGATTATGTTACCATAGCATTTATATTCTAGTGGGTTCCATGTTCCCTTTTGCTCTTAATTTTGTAAGAAAGAGTGTTATGCTGGTGTTCAAGGACAGATTCTGAGATCATGCATTCAGACATTCATATAAAAGACAATGAACAGCAAAATACTCAAGGGGGTGTAAGTAATAAGCAATATGGTGTTTAGTAAAAATTAAACAATGTTGTGAGCTCAGGATTTCCTTCCATACCTGCTATTCACATCAGTACTGATTTCAGATCAGGTCTTGAGCCTATAAGACAAAGGAAAGTAGAGACACCTGCTGGAGTGACAGGGTGAGGAAACAGGAAGGAGATTGTGTGACAAAGACTGTGGCATTTCTTCTAAGGTCACAGAGAGAAAACCATACAGATATGTGAACAGACAAGGAAGTTCTGACTTCTAATCACGTGTTTAATAATTGGATATTTCTAGTCTTTTTATTATAAAATATAAAAGGGTAATAAAGAACAATTTAATATTTGGAGTATTTAATTCAAAATTATTAAGTGTTAATTGAAAATCCATTATTTTTAGCTACGAGTAATTAAAGCAATTATAGGAGAGTTCAGTCTCCATTAAAACATATTTTTGAGGTGAAATATACTGAAAAAGGCATTCTATTTCCTTCTCCATGATATTAAATCTCCCATAAAAATGGGAAAACAAATATTTAGGCTTCCCAAATCCCTATCATTTTGGATAGACTAGATTTATTTATTTTCCAGGAGATGTAACAATTAGATAGATCTATGAGGAATGGAGGACGAGGCCCTGAGGTCATGGTGGACGTGTTTTCTCAGTTTGCCCATGCTGTGCTAAAAAGCTGTTGTCTAAGGCAAAGGCAGCAGAATAAAATGCATTTGGTGGGGGGAGCTCCTGTGAATTTATGAGAAGTGCATCACAAAGACAAATATTTCAGCCATGCAATTCCATTCGGCCTTTTCAGCTGTGTGTCCATAGCAAGTCAACGGCTAAATTGAAAAATCAATTCCAATTTAAATTATTGGAATAAAGAACACCAGGAGTCAGAGATAAAATGGCTTTGTTCTCTGAGATCCTTTTTAATTGGAAAGTTATTTCTTCAGGGTATTCTAATGGTTCTGAGGGAAGATTGCAAAATAAAGTTGATCGGCTGGGGGAAGGTTAATAGCTAATGTGCTTTCCTTGCTGCACAGCAGTCTCCTGTCTTTATGACATCCCCCATCATATCTGGGAGGACCAAAGATTCTAAATCATTTGATACACACAAGGACTGTATTTTTTTTTTCTTAGTCTTTCAGAAATCATCCTGAGGCTGGAACCTTGGCAGAGCCTTTTTACTCCTGTACCCTTTCCAATTGGATCTTTTTTTGCTTATAAATATCACATGATTCCATTTCCCTTTTCCTTTCTTCTTCCTCTTGTTTTTTTCTCTTTTTAAAAAAAAAATTCCTTATGGGGCTATTTCCCTAAGAATAAAGTGGTAACCAATGGCAGTAAAAGACATCTGAAGAGGATGCTGGTGAAATCTCTAGTCTTTAAATATATTATACAGAGGACAAAGAAAAATACCAACAGTTATAGACTTAGAACATGGACAACAAAGATACAACAATAATACAGAGGGAAAACATAGTATATATAGAAAATGTAATACATATTGTTATTAAAAGGCTAATACTGAGTATGCTGAAAAAGCAGAAGTCATATTTAGAAAGCTTCCATCCAAAGTTTAAAAAATAAAGTTTAATTAAACATATAATAACCTTTGCTCTTGCCTGTAGAAAATTGTTTGGGGCAGCTGTAGATTAAAAACCTTAAATGAGCATTTAATTTGAAATTAATAAAACAGCTATGGTATGTGTTAGGAAAAGTTACTGAGGTTTGCTTAGTATATTTAATTACTGTAACAGAGATAAATCTCATTGCCATGTAATGAACTCAGAAGTGCAGATACAGTAAATATGTACTTACATTCTTGTTATTAATGCATTAAATTTGTAAGAATATTTAGGAATTTAATTAGCATTTAATAAGATAGTTATAGCAAATTACAGTAGTTAGACATTAAATGTAAATTAATATTTTTAGTATTTAATTGATATTAACTAATTAATTACTGTTTATTACATGGCAGCTAGATTTATCTTTTATAGAGTTATTAAATCTCAATTAAAATGCTCTTTTAAGAGAGCACATTCAATTAAAAATAATATTCTATATGAATTTCATAACTCCCTTCTCCCCAGGACTTGGGGTACATAAGTGTATCAAATTAAATAACCAAGGTGGTTTGGACAGGAACCCAACTGGGTTATGCCTGAATGACTCAAGCAATTCCAGACCTGCCCCAAGTAAGAAGCGTTTATTTATTGAAAGTCATATATTATTTTTTCTATTAAAGTTATAAACTATGTAAGCCTACAAACGACTCAACTCAAAATATCTCTTTACAATTACTGCTACCATGTTGAGAGATTACTTTTAAGAAAAGTTAACTGTGGACTATTAAAATACTATTTATTATTAGTTTTCGCCTCTTGATATGTCACAAAGTGACAATCTCGTACAAGTTGAGATTTTACTTTTTTATCTACATGTCTATGTTGCTCCTGTCAATTTATAGAATATAGTATGTGTTCATTAACTACTACCTGGATGAATTATATACACAGTCCCTGACTTATGATGATTTGTCTTGCAACTTGCAAGTTTTAAATTTTGTAATAGCATGAAAATTATACACATTCAATAAAAACCATACTTCAAAAATTTTGATACATTCTTGGGATACTGGGTAGCAGCAATGACTTAAAACTTCCAGTCAGCCATGTGATTGTGAAGAGAAACAGTTAATACTCTGCAGTATATGTTGTCCCTAATGTATGATTGATATTCAGTAGGGTAGATATATTAGATGCATTCTGACTTATGATACTTTCAACTTCTAATGGTTTATAGAGATGTAACTCCATTATAAGTATAGGATCATCTGTATTACATCTCCCAAATCCAGTACCAAATAATTCCTGAAGTTATTTTAGAGTTGTGGTCAAATTGAAACTGAGAGAGTAGAAAACAGAATTTACTTATCCTCTCATTGCAGTAGGGCTGCCAATTTTTAAATCCTGATGTAACCTCATTGAAAGTGTGAGATGCCTCTCAAAGGTCATATTACTATTGTTGTATGTAACTATTCTATATCTAGGTGTTCTCTGTGATTATAGCAGGTAGTGCCAAACTCAGGATTGAAAGGATTAAATGAGCTAATAAATTTAAGATACATTAAAATAAGTTGGCAAATAATAAAAGCTCAATAGGTGTTTGCTGTTCTTCTGATCTCCGTTAAAGAAATGGTCCATACAATTTGGAGCTGGAGAAAACACATTATGTTCTAGCATACTAAAACAATTGGAAAACAAATTAGCTTATTTTTATCTAATTTTATCTCTGTAAATAATTAATCTCAGTCATTGTAAATATTTATCACTACCCACAGTCATTTTCTTGACAAAGCTATAACTACTATATGATTTTAATCTTTATCTCATGAATCAATTCTTGAGGATACGTTGTCATTTATGTTATTACAGTTTGCAAGCATAATGAAGATATTAAATAAAACCTACCTTACATTGATCTTGTTTCACTCTACTAGGTATCTAGCACCTCAGCTCAATAAATAGCCATCCATCATTATTTTTTTAGTCACTCTTAAGTCTTGTGACAATGTTCTTACTCAGGCTAAGTGACATTAATTTTCAGTTTATACTGCCTGAAATCATTTTTGAAACTCAAAATTCTTCAGTTATATTGCTTATGGTTCAACTCTTATCTGTGAACATTTCATTTTTTAATAATTATTTTTAGTTTTAAGTGGACATAATATCTTTATTTTATTTTTATGTGGTGCTGAGGATCGAACCCAGTGACTCATGCACACTAGGCAAGCACTCTACCACTGAGCCACAACTCCAGCCCTGTAAACATTTTTATATAATTTATTTATTAAAAAATTACTTTGTTCATATGATAATTTAATACACAAAATGTATACTTCATACTAAATTTGTTTAGAATCTTCTAAAATAATAAACTTAATAAAATCAGGACACAGATTCCCCTAACAACCACTTTATATACACCACTTTTGTACATTTAACTTTCTTTTATTCTTCTATAAAAAAAATTATTTAAATAGAAAAATCTTGTTTAAAAAACCTTCCAAATCTAGAATGTCATTAAATTGTAGCTAATAAAACAAAATTTTTCTCTGTTGTGTTTGATATAGCGTCTTTATTTTGCTTCTTTGAATTCTTTTTTCTGTACTGAACATGTAAAAGAAATGTTTTTTAGAAAACAATTGACAAAAAAATTAATCAAATGTTGTCATCTTCTCTTCCATAGATGTGTTAGTCAGCTTTTCCTCACTGTGCCCCAAATATCTGACAAGGATAACTTAGAGGAGGGAATGTTTATCTGGGGATCATGGTTTTAGAGGTCTCAGTCCATAGATGACCAATCCATTGCTTTGGGTCCAAGATGAGGTAGCACATCATGGAAGAAGGGCATGGCAGAGGAAAGCAGCTCATCTTATGGTGACCAGGGAGTAGAGCGGTAGGGAGGGAGCCATAGTGAATATGAAGCCTTCTAGGGCATATTCCCGGTGATCCATCTCCTCCAGTCATGTCCCACCTTCTATAGCACCCATTCCATTGAGCAGGGATGGACTTATCAAGTTATAACTTTCACAGTTCAATCATTTCATCTTCAAATATTCCTGTATTAATAAACTTTGGGGTGATACCTACATCCAAACCATAACATTCTATCCCTGTCCCCAAAAGCTCATGTGTATCTCACAATGAAAAATGCATTTAGTTTATCCCCAAGAGTCCTGTAGATTTAATAGTTCTGGCATCGTCCAAAAGTCCAAGTCTAATGCTCATCTGAGACACAAAGTAAACAATTGACCATGAGCCCCATAAAAATCAAAATCAACTATCTATATGTGTATAAGTGTGTGTGTGTGTGTGTGTGTGTGTGTGTGTGTGCATAATCTGCAATTATAGTGGCACAAACATTCCCATTCCAAAAGGGAGAAGTGGAAGCATAGAAAGAAGGAACAGGACCAAGACCCAGTAAGGCAAACAAGTTCCATAACTCCAGCTATAACTCTGTGTATAGCATCTAGGACACACAGCTGTATGATGTACTCTCCAAAGAGCTTGGGCAACCCTGACCCTTTGGCCTTCTCTGCTGCAACACAT